>NW_009953311.1:422642-439464 GCF_000747805.2 Chaetura pelagica
CAACGAAACAAACAAAACAAAAAAAAAAAAAATTAAAAACCCAAAAAAAAACCCCCCCCCCCCCCCAAAAAAAAAAAAAATTAACACCTCCCCCAGACAACAACAAAAAAATCCCAAACAACAAAAAAATCCCAGAATGCAGTCAGGATGCCAATGAACCAAACCCACAACTGTGGGTGGGTGAAACCCAAATGACAGGATAGCACTAGGGAGCCTGACAAAATGTTACTACTCCTCTAATTGGAAATTCTTTCACCATAACAGACTTGAGTACTCCAAATTCTGCTCTCCCCCAGACAACAACAAAAAAATCCCAAACAACAAAAAAATCCCAGAATGCAGTCAGGATGCCAATGAACCAAACCCACAACTGTGGGTGGGTGAAACCCAAATGACAGGATAGCACTAGGGAGCCTGACAAAATGTTACTACTCCTCTAATTGGAAATTCTTTCACCATAACAGACTTGAGTACTCCAAATTCTGCTTTCAGTCCATTACTGAGTGATCAGAATATCCCTGATCTTGATAGATTTACTTTAAATTAGTAATATAGCTGACACCAGAACTGTCTGGCCCATTTATTTACAGGATTAACTTTTTACTGAGCTAAATCAAGAAGGGAGAATCTCTTTCAAAGTGAATCTTGGACAGAGATATTGGAGACTGAAATTTCAGGACAAATGCAATTAGGTTAAGGCATCTAGTGACAGGTATAAAGCAATTATCTCCTTGCCCTAGGTAGCACAGGATGGTCCCGCACCTCTCAGAGGTCCAGCAGAGTGCAAGGCTGCAGGCCTTTGCCTGAAAAGAGGTTCCTGCTTTAGTGTGGCATGAGACTAAAAAGTTGGGTTGAAGTTAAGAATTTTCTAGAGACCTTTTCAAAGCAAAAGGCAACTTTGAGTACTTCTCACTTACCAGTACCAATGTTAAATTGAGTCCCAAGGATCTCACAGTGAATAAACATTGGCCATTGAATCACAAGGGAGAAGAAAAAGGTGCTTGATTTTTTTTTAATTCCTTTGTAATGTTAGTAGCTCGTGTTTACTCAGTGCAGGCCAAAGACTGATTAGTTGCTAGGGCCATGTTGCATGTTGTCTTTGCAGAATGCACAGAGGTGGAAGTAAAAAGTGACACTGCAGTTCTTGCCTGTGTTCACAGCCCAGTGCCACAGATATCCCCCGTCACATATTTTATGTGGGAATGAGGAGCTTGGCTTAGCTTTCAGTTTCATGGCAGATCTGTATCTGTCCCTAGTTACTTTCTTTCCGATTGGAAAACTGAAGCACAGAGCAGGTAAACAAAATGTGCAAAAAAGTCTGTGGTTGAGCCAGGTTCCTATAGACCTGAGTTGCAAAACTGTTCTTCCTTTCTTAGAGTGTATAGCAATCTGCATCATTTCTTCCACTGGGCTGGTTGGGAGACCTGCCCAAATGGTAAAACTGGGGAGTGCTGGAACGTAAAGCACTTTGTGTGGTCAAGGATGGTATGGAAATATCCAAAGCACTTGCACTTACAATCTAGACAGGATAGTCAACTGAGGTGCAGAAGAGAGAAATGTGTTGGGGCATGTGTAATTAAAAGCTAAGGGTAAACAAATATGGAGAGCAGAACAGCTTAGCTAATGGGGGAAGGTGAAATTTGAAGAAATTTTTAGAGTTTACGAAAGGCCTATCATAAATGGTCAAGAGTTTTGAACATCATGCCAATGCATTACAAACGTCATTGTTTTCCCTGCCCTTGGATGATAGCACTTAATGTTGAAGCTCGTCCTATTTTCACCAACTCTGAAGCAAAATGTATCTTGTGCTGTTGTTTAATCTGACTTGTTTAGTCTGAATAGTTCTGAACAAGGCGTTGCCTCTCATTCAGTTGTGCTTAATGTGCAGCAGCAAATCCAGCTGCTGAATATGAGGCTTATTTTGGTGGTTATCTGTATTAGCATCTGGCTACTAAGACCAAGCTGAGCTGCCAGACCTCTGCAACACTGTCCAGACAAGGCTTTCCCCAAGTTGGATGAGCATAAGAAAAAACAAAAACAAAACTAAACTAAACAGAACAAAACCCCTCTTTGATAATTCAATGCCAGTTTCAAATACCGCTCTGTAAAGTGCTTCTGCTTGTGAAGCTAGCAATCAGAAGACCTCTGCCTGGAAGAGGGCTCTGAACCAGCTCCTAATATAGTACCTGATGATGGGTTCTTGTTGGTAAAAGACCACAGTACTCTTTGGGGCCTGTGTGTGTCAAAGAAAAGATGTGAGACAAGTCACTGACTGAAAGCAAGTGCATGTTTTGAACACTACAGGTAGTTTAGTAGCCCGAACCTGTTTCTGATTAAAATCAGAGTCCTTCGGACGAATGTAATGTAAACCACATACCAATTGTTAGAATCCCATAAAGGAAACTCCATTTTCCATCTGTCTACCCACTCAAGTACAGTGTCTCAGAAATATCTCTCTGTAGAAATGATGGAAATATTCAGTGCTGGCTTCCATTTTCCTTACCTCCCAGGTGCTGGATGACAACAGAAGAGATGAAATTGCAGGGAAGCCACTTAAACACTTATCAAAGAAACGGACATGCGAATTAAAAGGGTAATATTTCCTGGCACCAAGACAAAAGACACAAAGCTGAATCTTGAGACCTTCCTCAAGCAAACGTTTGTGGAAATGCAGCTGTGTGAGGGCTGTAGGAACAAGCTTTAGAATACAACCCGCTCTAAGTGAAATCACACTAGTTAGAAGAAAAGACTAAGGCATGTGTGTGCCTGTTTCATTTGCCAGAATTTGCATTCCCATTGCACTCTTTATTGAGGCTCTTCTGTGTAATTGATTAAAGTAATGAATCTTCCCATCACTTCTGTAAGGCAGGAGGTGCTTCTCCCAGGTCAGTTGTGTATTGCAAGTATCACAGAGTCTATTTTACAGATGGTAAAACCAAAACATGAAGTTCAGGGACAGCAAATCAGTGCTGCAGTATGTTAAGAGTCCCATTCCTGGTTGTAACCACAATACACACTTTTAAGTATGCACTAATCTGAAGCACACTGCTTAAATGAGCAGATCTTCCCTATATGAATGTAGGAAATATATCTGTTTTGGTGAGCACTCTCTACTTCCAACACCCATGACCCCATGTAAACAATTTTTTTCCATGATAAAAGTAATATCATGGTATGCTTTTTAGATTCCTACTGTATGTGCCAGACAGTTCAGTATCAGTGCAGAAGGCAGCCTTTGAATAGCTGGGAGAAGTTTTACATGTTAATAATTTGGATAAGGCTTGGTTCTACACTGGTGTTATAGTCTAGTTCACAGTAACTGTTTTTTGATACTTTGCTGGCCTCTAGAGGGATAATTTATACACAGGCTGAAGCAGCAACCAAGGGATTTTAAACATTACTGCCTGTTCTTTGACCTTCTTGCCAGATAGTTCTTTTCTCTTCTGCAAGGCCTTTGTAGCCCTTATACATGTTTTTTTACTTCTATTATTTTCTGTCTCTCTGGGCAATAGATGTAAGGTATGTTTTTTTCTGCTCAAATAAATAAGGGTAGAAGATCCCAGCAATAAAAGCCTCTTGGCTGCTCTGAGAAAAATGTGCTAGAGGGGTGAGTGAGAAAAAGAAATGCATAAAAGAAATTATAGCTTTTCATGTATTACATTTATTCAGAATTTAAAACCCCCTAAACACTGAGTATTCTTCCATGAATCCTGTCGTATCCCTTGAAGAGCATAACTCTACTGTGTTAACAAAAAAAACAAAACAAAACAAAACAAATTTAAATCGTGACTTTGAAATCTCCAGAAGGCAGCATATACTTGCTTTTTCTGCTTTCAGTTTCGGTACTTATGGGTTTGTATTTTCCACTTGATTCCTGGGCCCCACCTTTTTAACTTCTTTCGGATTACATATGTTGAATCTGAGAAAAAGGCTAAACAGAAAGGTTGACAGTCTTCTGACAAGGTCTAGATAGTGGTTTGTAAGCAGTAGCTGCTTTCAGGTAACCTTGTGACTTTGTTTTAATATTAAGCATGTATTTTCTTAATGCTTAAGGTACCTTTCTGTAACTTCAGAGCATAGAAGTCAACTTCGTACATCTATATGAAGGCCCAAATTATTGTTCCAAAGTCATCTGTACGCTTTATCCAACTCCAACTGCACACATCCTCTAGGTCCTCAGGTCCATCCTGACCCGTTGCCTCCACTCCCCGTGGCCAGTTCTGTCCCAATTGAAATGTCTCTCTGTCTCCTCAGGGTATCTCCATTGCCACCCTATTGGCAGCTTTCCATATGGAGGAAGGTTGGCTTGCTGGATCCCAACCAGAACTAATTTGTAACTTCTTTGTGTCTAATGATATGATAAGTGTAGAATATGCTTTTATTAGCTTCTCCTTTTCCCTTGGAGTCAAATATCAGGAGCTTCCAGTTTAGTGAGGAGCCTCATCTGGAGACCATCGGGCTGTCAAATGCTATTTTAATGTTTAAGTTGACATACTTGTTGACCAAATTCTCCTGCAAAGTCCTTTGCATCATTTAAACATGCATGCCAAATATTATCATCTGAGACAAAAAGTCAGGTAAGGCCTTTGTAGTAGAATACATGCCTGTCAACAGATTTGCTTCTGTTGAGCCTTTTCTAGTAAGACATAGAAGGAAGTAAAACACTGTAATAATCAAGATCTGCCATCTGTAATCTGCAGCACAACTCATTTTGGCTTCAGGATGTTTAGGCTTCTAGTTTTGTGTGGAAAAGCAAAAGATCCCAAAAGATCACACAACACTCCCCTAAGCCTGCCTCCCGTGGAAAGATTTCCTCTCATTCCTCCTCTGTGTTGTTCTGCAGATTCATCATCATAACAACACAGTTTAGTTACCTAAACTAAAGTTTGCTTATGCTCTGCAGCATGTACAGGAAGCTACTAGGTTAAGAGACTGAAGCATAGTATGGTGACACATAAACATTTGGTAAGAACATCTTAAAACGTCTCAGTACCTGCTGAGGCTTGCTGTGTTCCACATGAGAAGCCAGACAAGATAGACTGTATAAAGCTAGTATTCATGAGGCACTATATCTACTATGTACAGTTACTGAAAATCATGGTGACTCTCTAATTGCTATGTATTGTTAGTAAAAAGTGTGTCTGCAAATGGAGAAAGAATAATACAAAGGAAATTCTGAGTGTTTGATCCAATTAGGAAAATTAATTGAGCTGTGTAGAGCTGCAGAGTTTCAATGTTGTTTTGCAGGATTGTTTAGTATGTGGTGTGCAAAAGGAGGCAATCAAAAAGCAGTGAATGGCTGGCTGAGCCCTAAAATGTGCACCAGAAATTACTGGATTAGTGGTGATAGTAACTACAGATGCCAGGGAACTGCAACAGCGACATGTTGTCTGTGCAACAAATAACTGGGGTCAAAGAGAAAGCACAAAGACCGTATTCAAAGACTGTGTCCTTTTGTTGTGGGAAACAGTCTTATGCTGTTAAGCCAAATGCTTATTTGTTCAAAAAACCTTGTAGAAACTGCTGGAAATTGTGACAAATTAAAAAATATGGAGGTCAGTCTGAGTCTTTCAGGAAGTCAATACCAGGGTATTTTGGATTCATTAGGTTATAGGTGACAGCACAGAACCAGCTGAAAATGTTCTGGCAATTCTGCAGCTGCAACTTGATGCAGTGATAATGAGCATTTATTAAATGACAGTTACAATGGACCTTGAAATGTATAATCTCCATGGTTCCTTCAATTTCTCAGCCAGACTGTCAAAGACAATCTAGAGAGGTGAATATGAAAAAAATTATTGATAGTGTGAGCAACTTAAAAAGGGGAAATCCGTCTCTTTCTCTGGGGTATTGTTACAGTGAAGTTTACACTTAGATGTAAAAAACCGAGGCTAGAACTCTGTGTTGTGAAGCACTTCAGTGCAGCATTCTTCAGCAGAAAGCATCTAAGGGATATTAATCTGATCTGCTGAAGTATGGAATATCCAGATTGATACTAAATTAGGTGCTGAATCTCATTGCCTTCCCACCGTGCTCCGACCCCAAGTTTTGGTCTGAATCACTCATTATTTTCTCGAATATGGCTCAGAGTTTAAGGCCAGAAGGGACCACTAGCTTCCATCACAACCACTGAATTTCATTTGCTTTATCTTAGGACATAAAGAATATTTACAGTAAAGGAACTTTAAAGAGCTTTCACTGTGCTTTATATTTCCAAGATTGTCTAGAGCCACATATGTATAGGCAGCCTTCAGATGTTCATTATAATTAGCAAATCTTAGTATTCAAAAGCCAATTGTTCCTATATGATTTTTCCACGTCATTTTGCTGTATCAGGAACACAAGATAGGAGGGGAGCTGGTGCATCATCCATTCTTATTCATCTGCACATACTGTCAAAAACAAGACCACTGATTTCCAGTAATCCCATTGTTTTCGGGTTTGGTTTTGTTGGTGGTGTTTTTTTCCTTTTTTTTTTTTTTTTTTTTTTTTTTTTTTTTTTTTCCTGGAAAGAAAATTACTGGTATCCATACTGGATTTACATTTTCTTGGCTTCATCTCACTACCTTGCTTAGGTTGAAATTGCTAAATAGGATTTCCAGTGGGAATGCCAATATGGAGTTAACCTTTCATGGCTGGACTCTTTTTTCTCAATGAGCTATTGAAAATCCTCCAAGGAAAGGCAGAAACTTATTGGAATAATAGGAGAAAACTGCTACTTTCAATTGGCAGAGAGGCTGTTTCTGGCAACAGTCTGAGTGGATCTATTCAGCACACTGAATGCAGTAGCTGAAGGGACAGAACTGTTTAGTGGAAGACAACCTTATCTTTTTTTTAAGCCTTTATTGTTGAGGAAACTGGAAGTTATTTACTGAATCAAGCAGAGCTGGAGTGTGAAATGCTGCCTCTTACAACTGAATTCTCTCTCTCTAACACATATAATGAGAAGCATATCACCAAAAATTTAGCAGGCAATTGGTCTCTGTGTGCAAGAGCCTCACTTGCAGAACTGCAGAGTGCTTCAAGAGCCATGGAAGTAATGGAACTGGTGTCTGGACAATGTAAAGTGCCTGCTAGTGCCAAAAAGTCTGGAAAAAAACCCAAATCCTAGAAGCCTCAGGTTAGGCACCCAAAAGATGTAGGCCCCTTGGACATCAATTGGTTTGTGCTTCAACATCCATCTGTTATAGTAGTCCCTCATTTCACATGCCTGTGATAAATGCAGTCTGTTAAGCACTCGCAGATTATAATAAGAAGGAAGAGAGAGTGACCTGCAAGCTACTTAGCATTTCTGTCTTCAGAGTTGTGCCTGAATAATGCAAAAGGCACATACAGAACACTGGGGATGGGACATGCTGATGAGTAGCACTCACCATAGCCCAAGGCACACATGCAAGTGAACCAAAGGAAGTTTTTATGAGCAGGGGTAGTTCTGGTGTTCTTCATTTGAATTAACTGAATCTGAAACTTCATTGTGTATTTTTAGTTATACATGTGGGCACGACACACATGCAAAATACTGCCATCCCTAATGGCTTTGCTTTTCAGGATCCTTACAGTCCTAATCTTAATTGGCAGTTCCTAGCATTTTCCTTGTGTTCCTATGCTGCTTCTTCACTAGAAAACTGCTTGTGGGTTTTCTGCATTGTGTAATCTTTATGTCTAAATCAGAGAAATAAGTATTTGTCCACAAACACTCCCTCCACCTCAACAAAATCACAGGGAAAATCAAGAGCTTTGCATTCTGTAGCGTTCTCATGTCCTTACCTGCTTTGGTTTCCAATTCTGCAAGAAGTCATTTACTGACCCAGTTGACAATTATTTAACTTCAGCTTTGTTTTCACCTCCCAGCTCCCTGCCTTATCACTCTTTCTGAGGATGAGCTGTCCAGCATTTCAATGAATGGATTTCTCTGATAATATTAAAACTCACAAAAATGGCATCCTCCCATGCACAAAATTGTACATTCTTTTCCTAACACTGTATGAGTTGCTTTCTCATATTTTCTTGTAAGTGGTATCTAAATTTGCTGTACTTCTTACTTCAGGTCTATCAAATACTACAGAGCTTTCTCTTGTCATAAAAATATCCGGGTTGGAAAAGACCTTCAAGATCATCAAGTCCAACTATCCACCCTACAACCCGAAACCACTAAACCATCTTATGAAACAACCATGTCTAGCCCCTTTTTTTAACATCTCCAAGGACGGTGCCTCCACCACCTCCCTGGGCAGCCTGTTCCAATGCCTCACCACTCTCTCTGTGAAGAATTTTTTTCAAATATCCAACCTGAACCTCCCCTGGTGCAACTTGACCCCATTTCCTCTTGTTCTATTGCTGGTCAATAGGGAGAAGAGGACAACACCCACCTCACTACAACCTTCAGCAGCCCCAGCTCCCTCAGCCTCTCCTCATAAGACCTGTTCTCCAGACCCCTGATCAGCCTAGTTGCCCTTCTCTGCACCTTTTCCAATACCTTGATGTCCTTCCTTTACAGTAGTGCCCAAACCTGCACACAGTGCTTGAGGTGCAGCCTCACCAAGGCCAAGTTGAGGGACAGGATCACCTCCCTGGTCCTGCTGGTCACATTATTCCTTATGCAGGCCAGGATGGTGCTGGCCTTCTTGGCCACCAGGGAACACTGCTGACTCATGTTCATATTCCTTACTTCAAAGGAGCTTCTACAGCCTTAATGGAATTTCTCGAGGATACATCCATCAAAATCGTCATTACATATAATCATCACTGGAAAAGCAAATTGTTAACTAGATACATTATATGCTTACAATAACTGTAGGGACATGGCTGAAAGATCATGCTTATATGGACGTAAGCCTCAAGGGTGTAAATTCCCCTTCCAGTGCCTATCGATACTAAAAAGGAAGTCTGCAGTATACTCCTCTTACAGCCCCAGTTTGTAGGATATTTGTCATTCATCATAGAGAAATGGATTAGTTTGTAATGAAGCAAACAAATCTCTAGCTGGTACATGTTCCTTATTTGATGTGCTATACTTCTTTTCGTTCCTGTGCTCTAGTTCATAGGGACAAAATATGGTGTCCTTGGGTGAAACAGGAGACAACTGGACTGCTGGGTTCTTCAGGATTTGCAACTTCCAGATGTTTTTACACAACTGTTCGAAATTGAGATGTTGAGTGTATGGCTTTCATTTTCTTTTTCTACAGTACTGTCTTTTGCTCCTTTGCTCCCCTGGGCTGCCCCCTCCCCTCCCTGCCCCCCCCTCCCTTTTTGTGGTAATTGAGATCGTTTAAGGTATGGGCATTTAAGTAAGTCTAAGTCTAGTCCTACGTAAGTCTACCCATTTTTTTTGTGGCTCTGGATCCAATCAGTGGTGCTAGTGATTGAGTTAACTTCTCTATCTAGTATCTTTTACAAGTTTCTTTATGCTGTCTAAGTAGTTGTGTCTTTCTTTGACAAAAAGGTTTGACACTGCTGGATTGAATGAAAGAGAAGTTTTCAAATTAATTTCTGAACTCTGCTAATGAAAAGAAGTAATGTGAAAAAAAAAACACATTACTTTGAAAAAACCCTTATGTTGTGTCTCATAAAAGAGCCTTCAGATGTTCTTTAGTACAAAGTGTATTTTTATTACTCTTCCTAATATCTAATAAGGAAACCTTCTATTTATGTGCTTCATCTTCAAAGTGCCTTGAAAACATTTATTATCTGAACATCTGCAGGATTGGATGTCCTTCTACCATTCAAAGTGTCTCCCATTACTACACCAGATAATCTGATGTCTTAAGTGATTCCAACATGACTTTACCACATGTCAAATTCCTGGGAGGATGATGTTGCTTCAACTTTAAACTTATTTCCTATTTGTCAAAATGTTTGTAGCATATTTCAGATATTCTTGGCGGAAGATTCAAACATGCTATAGCAAAATAATGCATGTCTGTATAACACAAAAACTGAATTTGTGTCTTTTGCAATGGGAGTTTTAAATATCTTCTACCTTGTAGCTTTAATCTGAGAACATGACAGTCTAACAAATTTATATTAAGGTCTTCCTCTCCAGTTGGACTAATTTACCATGTTCTTCCTTCACTGTAACTAATTTGCATTTTTACTAGTGATTTAATGGTCCCATCACAGTCTGGCTAGAAGACTTTAATGCATCTGCTATTGTGTGAGCTTGCCAGGTTCATGGTCTTCTATAGGGGTCAAACTGGATGGGTGTTGAAGGGGAGTTTCAAGCAAGGTAAGTGAACAAAACTGCCTGACTCAGTTTTAAAATGTTCCCTCCCCATACTCAGGCTGTGCTGCCTAAGGTTTCAGTAGAAGCCCTCAGTACCTATCAAGGCTACTCCCTGCCATGGTTTGTGATTTCCCCATGACAGAGATTATCACCTCACAGCTCTGGAGTCAGAATAACAGAGTGCTTCTCCCTGATTCATTGCCAGTGGAGTTGATTGTATTAACTTAGCAGTCACTTAGGGTGATTTACTGTGGTTTGCAGCTAAGGGGAGAGTATTATCAGGCAGCAAATCAGTTCAAGAAGTCTGTAGCATCCTCCGCAGTGTCTCCCATAGATAGCTGTGCAGCAGTGGACCTCATGAGATGACACTGCTGAAAAAGAGGACTAACCAAGAGATAATCAAGTGAAGGGTTTTCCTGTGGCACTCAACATTCATTGGGATCTCATATTACTCTCAGATGAGATATGACTCTAGGTTCAGCAAAACAAATAAACAGACAAAAAACCACCCAAATCTCCCAGACTGCACAGGCTTTCAAAGGAAAAGCATAACAATTCAGCAAACTCAAACTTGGAGCTCATCTTTCCTCTTCTTATTTGTTCTGTTGAACCTGTTTAATTTTTTTTTTCTTTTTTTTTCGCTTGGAACCTTTGGTAGTTGAGATTGGAAAAT
Organism: Chaetura pelagica; assembly: GCF_000747805.2. NCBI lineage: Eukaryota > Metazoa > Chordata > Aves > Apodiformes > Apodidae > Chaetura > Chaetura pelagica. The sequence goes on from NW_009953311.1 coordinate 433,538, forward strand.
GGCAGATGAATGTGTTTTATGAGAAAGTTCAAAGGAAAGAGTTCATGGGCAGTATGTTATCAATCATGTCTTGTAAATATAATTACAGCATTTACACTGCGTCACATCAAAAGCAAAATGTTATTTGACATTTCCACCATTGTAAACTTTAAGGAAGCTTTTTTAAAGTATAGTGATCTATCTCTGAAACTGGATGCCTGCTGTCAGCATTGAAAGCAACAGTTCTCTGATCTGAAAGAGCTGGTAGCAGAGGGTATGAGTGCCAAGCTGTCAGTGGTGTGACTACTTAGGGAAGAACCAAAGATTTGAAGTCATCTGCTCAAGTTGCAGTGACATCGCTCCAGCTGTGCTTATGATGAAATCATTATGGGTGTCTTGCCACTGCATCTAGAGAGTCATGGAATCACAGAATAGTTTGGGTTGGGTGAGACCTTTAAAGGTCATCTAGTCCAACCCCCCCTTCAGTGAGCAAGGTCATCTTCAACTAGATCAGCTTGCTCAGAACCCCACCTACCTTACCTTGAATGCTTCCAGGGATGGAGCTTCTACCACCTCTCTGTGCAACCTGTTCCAGAGTTTCACCTCCCTGATCATAAAAAAAAATTCCTGTTGTTAACCTCTGCCTCCCACTATCCTAGTAGGATTAACTTTGGTTAATCTTTTTGGTATTTTATTGACAGAATTTGGCCTTTTTTAGCCAGACTTTACAGTAAGTGTGGCTTTTTGGTATTTGTGTTAGGACTCAGCAGAAGTAAGTTTCTCACATTATGGCTGGGAACATGGATCTGAGCAGAATTCTTGGGTCTGAATTTTCACTTGTTATTCAGATTACTCTAACTGCAGCCTATTTCTGGCTTACATTTTTGTCTGCTGTCACCATCATCCAGTGTGTACATCTGGCCAGTAGCTTTTATGTAAGAAAAAGATTGTGACTTGGAGGAACACAGTGACGAGCATAATTTATTTTTCACTTACTAGCTACTAGCCAGCTCCCCTGTCAGGTGTTCTGGGTAATGTAGTCCATGGGACCTCTACGTGGGATAAATAGTATCAGATGATTAATTTTAGCGCTGTGGGAGATAATGCTACAAAGAGCCCTAGGCACAGGAACCTCACACAATACAAGTGGGCTCCAAAGAGCGGGCTGTGTGCCTGTGCTGTCTGCAGAGGCTGCTTCTCAAAAAGAGAGCCTGTGAGACTCTACACAGTGAGACTGCTGGACATGGGGAGGTGGAATGGGGACATGCATTGGAAAAGAAGTTTAGCCTCTGGGTGCTGGGATCTGGGATGCAGGAACAATGGGAACAAAAATGGTTGGGAATTGGGATTATAGTTCTAAAGGAAATTCCTATGGTTTGAAACAAACCTTATTCCAAAACAGAACAAATTGATGACATGCTTCCATAATAAATAAATAAATAAATAAATAAATAAATAAATAAATAGATAAATGGAGCATGAAGCAAGCAAACAAACAGACATAAACAGCAATGAAGAGCCCAACCCTCTCCATTTCAAACAAAAAACAACAACCTGACAGAGTTTGATTACTATGGTAATACTGAAAACACTTTTGTTTCAATATTATTGTTTTAATGGAATATTACATTAATTAGCCCATGTGATACATAGTGTCAATAATGTGTAACTATTCAACATTGTGTATATATATAGATTGTAGTGTTACATAAGCTGACATTTGTTACAGCCTGAGCAAGTAAAGCTTAATCAAAATTAATAAAAGTCAGTTACGAATTCCAGCCACTTCCTGACAAAGCTGTGGAAGCCAACCCATTCCCAAAGAGCTTTCTAATACTGACAAACTGGATGTCTTTAACTATTCTGCAGGGGGACACCAGCACATATCGTTCAACAGTTTTGGCCTAATGGAAGCAATTCCTTTGTTACCATCTGTAGGAGTTTAAGAGCTTCCCTGATAGCCCCATCCAGCACTGTTGTGCTAATCCCAAATATTTAGCATATTAACAGTTTTAATATAATTTTCCTTCTCTTCAGTTTGGGAAGCCAAAGTGCTGACTTCAAGGCAGTTTCTGTGGCACTGCTACCTGGTCAAATGCCTGTTTCATCACACCATCCTTGCAGAGTGCAGTGGCCTTTTCTGATCTGCTTGTCCTAACATACAGCTGGTGTCAGACTTGTTGTATGTAACACCAACATTGTCACAGGCAAAACTAATTTATTGTAACTGTTAATTTTAAAAATATCTCTGGAATAGCAGTTTAGTAGTTCCTGTTACATTTTTTAATTTCTTTGTACAATCTGAGATGAGAATTTCCTGTAACGTCCAGTTCTTCCCTGATTTGCTCAGGGGCACCTGGAGGAATATCTTTGGAAACCAGCAGCTGGATCCAACTACTAAGAAAATGAAAAAGCATACTATTGTGTAAAGACACGTTTTTCTTTGATGCTTTGGCACCATGACTTCTAGCAAATCAGCTAGGTTGAATTCCCAGCAAGGGGTAAAGAGAGATCAATGTCTCCTTCCTAGACTTTGGTTAGAACTAAAAAGGAATGATAGAGACCTGGATAAACAATTAAAACAGATTTAAGCATAGTCTGCATAGCTAAACAAGATAATAACTTAGGACAACAGTGATTTCACCAGCCTGGTGTAAATACGGTCTGTCCTTTCAGGAAAGAGCAGGTAGCCTAGTTCTGTAACTGCAGATCATGTTTGTGCTGGTAACTGAGAGATTAATGTCATTTTTAGAAAGGCTGTATGTTATAAATGGCTGTGGTCTCCCACTTGAAGTTGCAAGGTATCACTGAAACCTGTACATTTCAAGAAATTGTCCTGTCTTTCTTAGTAATAGTAAACTGGTTGCATTCATATGTATCCACCAATATATGAACAAGGGCCTTTACTTAGAGATTTCAGACTAGGACATTTAATCAAGTCACCAGTAACAATGGCTCTCTCTTGCTATTAAGAAAGGTAAGCATCCTCCATACTACAAGTACAGTCAGTTCATTCTATGTACTGAGAGCAGTGTACAGCTGTCCTTCTGGGAAGAAGTAAGAGGAAGTAGTGCTGGGGAGCTCTTACTTTGTTGACAGCCTGTGCAATGCCGTCAGACATCAGAAGCGAGCAATTTCTTTGCTGCCAAAACGTATCAATTGCCAGAGCTCCTTACACAATGTGTTATTGCATGTCTTGGTGCCTGTCCAGCACCCCTCTGAGAAGCATCAGACCACTAATGCTCAGATTGGTCTGTACATCTCTGGCAACTTGATATCCCTTTAGTCATGAACTACTCTACTTACTGATAAAGACCAACAAAAGGAGGCTGGTTTTATCTGAAGCTGAGGTGTGTATGGTGGGGCAAGAGACCCTTTCCAAAGGTTCAGCAACGACAGCTGCTGGTAGATAAACAAGGTATTTTGCAGCTTGAGGAAGCATCTATATTTGTCACAGCTGCATGGCAGTCAGGAAAAAAAGGCTGAACTAAAGTATAATTTCAATTCCATGTATTTTTTGTTTTGTTTCACTTCTCTTTCACTTTTCTTTGACACATGGATAAATTTAGTTGCTTAAACATGTCTTTTGGCATTTTAGATGCTATGAAGTATTGCCAGTTGTTGTTCCAGATAGACACAGCTCCCACAAGTCCTTTACACAGATTTCAGGTGTCTGAGGGTGTCTCACAACATAGCACACTCTGTCAAAACAACTGCAGCTGGTTCTGTTGCTGCTGTTGACTAAGTCTTCTATGAGATACCTTAATTATAGCACCACTGCTATGGTGCAGAGGAATAGCTCTGGCTTTTTAGCAGTCCCAAGCATTTATTAAGAGGCAGAAATTCATGTTTTACTTCAGAGGGATAAAAACACCAATGAAGAACAGTTGGATAATTCTCAGTGCATCTAGTTCATATTTGGGGAAGTGACTACTTCAAAGCACTGCACATAGAGCTTGTGCAGCCTTGAGTTCCAAGTATTTATTGTCCAACTTTCTGAGGTCTAGATCACTTAATCCCATCCCAGCTTCATCTGCCACCTCACTCAAACCTGCTCTTGCCTCCTGGGTAGAGCAGGGACCCCTGGAAGCAGTAATGGTCTGCAGATCCACTGAGGGTTACTAGCAACCCTGTTCCAATTCCCACTCCACAGCACACTCATACTGTCTGGTGATACCAGCCCTGCTTCTGCCAGCCAGAAATCACAAGGAGGTTAGCTTTGGGTGACTGACACCAGCTCAGTTCTCATGCAGCTGGTGTTGTGCAGACACTGCTGACTCTGTCCATCCTTGCTGTGAAGTCGGCTCTGCACCATGGTTGTGGCTCCGCTCCATGCTTGGCATAGACTCTCTGTGTTGAGAACATGGACCAAAACAAAAGCCCTCTGCCTCCTCCAGCTGAGCTTTTAAACTTTGTTACTGAGCCAAAAGCTGTCACTCATATATTCAGTGTTCTTCTCTAAGTATACTTAGAATAATAATCTACTAACAATCAAAACATCAACAAGTTCTAACCAAACCTTCAAAACTCAACAAGTGAAATTATCCATAAGTACGTAAATTAAGACCTCCAGAGCTGTATTTTGTCCTTCTCTAAGGAACAAATATGGGTTTAAGTTAAAACTCTTTCCTGCACATGAAAGAAGAACTTTGCCTCATCTTTTCTGCCTCTAATTTAAACCCATCAATTCAGATGATGTTTACTCTTTTCTTATGAGCTATTGTCCTCTGCCATGCCTTCTGTTTGCCTGATTTAAATTTAAATTCTTTGGGACAGGGGAAATACCTGTATTTGTAAAATGTCTAGTAAATTTATGATGCTGTATAATTCATGGTTGTAAATGCAGGACATATTTTAGCTTGACATTCCAACTTATATTTTCAAAGCCATAAATAATGTATTTATGAGCAAGAACTTTAAAATTTTATTTTTAACCTGTTATACTTGAATGTTTATTTCAAAGATGGATAAATATTGTAACAATGTGGGCAGGACAGATTCTTCCCTTTCTTCTTCTTCAGGCAATATTGAGGGGCCAATACCCTCTTTACTGCCAGAAAAGGGATATTTTACTCTGCTTATGAGTATCCAGCATACTGTGTGCCACTAGAGAAGACTGAGAAATAATGGCTCTAGCTAAAAAGGGTAAAGAAAGGACAAAGACCCCCTTTGAGAAGCACTTGTGAAACAATATATACAGAATATATATACAGAAATGTTATTTTGATATGGCACAGAGTGAGTCTGACTGTTCATCTCTTAAGAAAATAGTTGAGTGCAGCTGTTGCTCTCTTGTCCCCTATGGTTATGCTTTTAAGCAAGGCTTAAACTTGAAGGATTTTCCATATACCAAAAAAAAATTTATTTAATAAAATCCTTTTTCCAAAAATAACGTTAGGAGCTGGGCTCGTACTGTACTGACAGTGAAGCATAACTGTAGACAGATATTTTTCTTCTAAGGGTAATGTTCTTCTCTAAAGGTAATCCCATCTGCATAGGATGTTAAACAGAGAGCTTTTCTAGTAGCCATGCAGATGAAAGAAAAGATTGCACTGAGCCTCCTAAAGAAGACTGGCAGACTTTAAATCTCACTGGCAAGGCAATAGCCTGGAGTGCTTGCTGTTCACCAAACGGCCTTCAGGAATACATTTTTTACTATCAAATTATTTAAATTAAAGTAATTAAAATAAAAGCAGTTTATCTTCCCATATATAATCTATTACTGGCTGAGCAGAAGAGACACATGCTGTTTCTGCATCTACTTTCATGGTTGATCTTTATAAGGGAGGCAAGAATAGAGCCCTTTATCTTACTGGGAAATGCTTAAAAGTCTCTGTTATATTATAATAAACAAAAATAAGATATGAATCGGGCAATTTCTTCTGTGCAAGCAGTGTACTCTTTCAGACATTAGATACTAGATTCCCACCCCCACCCCCCCCACCCCT
>NW_009953311.1:441064-441928 GCF_000747805.2 Chaetura pelagica
CCTGCCTTCCTGCCTTCCTGCCTTCCTGCCTTCCTGCCTTCCTCCCTTCCTCCCTTCCTTCCTTCCTGCCTTCCTGCCTTCCTTCCTGCCTGCCTTCCTGCCTGCCTTCCTGCCTTCCTGCCTGCCTCCCTCCCTCCCTCCCTCCTTTTCCCTCTTCCTCCCTTTCCCCCTTCCTCCCTTTCCCCCTCCCTCCCTTTCCTTTCTCCCTATTTTCTTTCTTCTTATGCCAGGGCTACCTGCATTGGTAAACACCGTGCTCTGTTCTCCCCAGTCTTTATGTGTGAATGACAGCCTGCTGAAATAAGTGGTAGAAAAACAGAATGTTTCCCATCAGCCTTGGAACAGGCATTAAGCAGTCTCCAGTCAGGGCAATGGGAAGGCTGGAGCTGCACACAAGGAAAATGCAAAACATGAAGAAATATGGGACTTTAGGATGATTTTTGTGTTTGTCCTTCCTATTCATCCTATGATTGACCCACAGACTTACAGAAGTAAGGTCTTACTAAAAATTTGGGACCATTCAGAACAAACAAACGAAACAACCACAAAACAAAAACAAAACAAACCAAAACCCAATATGACTATGAACATCCAGTAGTTGCTTGTTTATCATGAAGACCCAGTGCTATGGTTTCACCCTAGATATTCCGCTCTCATTGGTTAAGAGGGGGCTTTCACGCATACTTTAAACTAATTTCCTTGGGACTAAGTAGGTGCTTGTCCTGGTTTGAGCCAGGATGAAGCCAATTTTTCTTTTTACTGATTTTTTTTTTCCTTCAGCAAGCTCTCTTGTAACTAGCAACAGTGTGTTCTGCTAGGCTGATAAGACAGTGGAATGTTTTTCTAACTACTGAGGCTTCAAGG
>NW_009953311.1:442200-474323 GCF_000747805.2 Chaetura pelagica
TATCTGTATATAATTGTATATATTTTCTTGTATGATTCATTAGTGTTTTAATTAAAGCTGTGTAGTTTAGTTTTCAATCCAGCCAAGTCTCTCTCTTTTTCTCTCTCTCCTTCCCTACGTGGGTTGGGGGGAGGGGGGATCGAGAGCATTGTTGTCGGACCTGAGTCAAACTCTGACAGTGCTAAATTTTCTGCATATGACTAAGGTCTTCCCTGAGTTTACATGTAGCCATTCTCATCCCTGGCTTGGACATGCAGCCCAGGACACTACTCACTGAGCACTGCTCACTGTGCAGATGACAAATTTCTACCTCTCTCCTCTGTACAATTTTTTGTTTATTTTTTTTTACTTATTGACAGGCCAGGTAGACATCAAAGTTTCTAGGTAGTTACAGACTAGGATACCCAGGTATATTGCTATTCTGTCTCAGTAGGCAGTTTTCTTCCTACAGCTGCCATGGGCACGTGGGTCATTAAACTGATGCTCAGCTCCTGGTCTTAAGAATTTTAAATTTCTGAAATTCAAATCTCAGGGAGAGATATTATCAATGTTTCCAAAAGAGTTAGGACTACTTAATTGTGGTGTACTGACCATCAGAAAGTTCTTTAGCTTTCCAGAAATAATGGTCTGAGAGAGCTTTTTTTTTTCAATGTAACTTCCTAATTTTGATCAGTTTTGGGAATAGTGATTACATACACCTTCAAATCTATGCAAAACTAGTAAAAATTTTGTTGCTTTAAAAAAATCCTGGCTGTCATATGTTCCTCTCTCCTCTCTTTTTTCTGATTTATCTGGGCCCCGAGTGTTCAGCTACAACAGCTGTAGGAAATGTGTGTTTAGATGTCTAGGAAAAAAGCAATTTTTAACCTCAGGAGTGATGAATGCATTTCTAAAGAAACATTATTTAATCTTCTCATACATGCTGATGCACAGACTTAATTCTAATGTGTGTATTTGGGTGTTTATCATCTCTGTAAGAATCAGATCTGTGAAACTAATGAAGATTTTTTTCTCTGTTGCTGTTTGATGAGATCCCAGCTGAATTTAAGTCTGAATGTCTGTGAACTTTTGGTGTTTGCCTTATGCAAATATTGAATGTTTGAGTTTAAGAAGAACAATTTCTTGCCACTCATGAAAGGGAGGGAAAGAATTTTAAATAAGCGCTCAAATGCTTACAGAATAAAAAGTCCTTTTTGCTCTTGACTGTGATGTGTGTAGCTCAGAGCTCACCCTCACCCACGCTAGAAGAAATGCATCTTGGTTTTAAATATGGAGGTCTGAGTAAGCCCCTGTGTGAAAATGCCATACAGAAGAGTTGCAGTCCTAGGCAGTGGAGTACCCATGGGACTTTCTGAACTGCAGACATTTAACTAGAGTGGTGAATATCACCTCAGATGAGACAAGGAGCTTGTACAGTGAAAACCCTGTTTCTTCAGTGCACTGACAGCATCAGAGCTTACCTCAAAGTCAGCAGAAGTAAAAGGTATTCAGTGCTTTGATATTCAGCATGGAGTGAATTAATGCCCTATATTACCATCACTTTGTTTTCCATAAGTGCCAGTATCATAGCAGCAGGGTTGGGTGCCTACAGACGGTCAGCACTCTCTGCAGAGGCTTTACACCAAGCACTAGCAGAGCCAAGAACCACAGACAAAGTAATCAGAGATTTCTCCAAACGTAGTACCCTGTGTCTCTCCATGATTCCTTACAGATTTTCCAGGTATAACAACGACCATAAAAATTACTTCTCTTAAGTGACAGGAAAGATCACAGGCTTAGATTCTTTCTTGAGCTTACCCAACAACAGCCATCATCTGGCTGAGACCATCACCAAACAAAATGTAACTCAGAGCAAAAAACAAGCCATATTTACTGCCCTCTCACATCAAGGTAGACTACGAAAGAGCTGTTTATGTACCGCTAAAGCAATACAAAGATAATTTAATTTAACATTAGAAAAAAAAACTGCCAGAAATTCCACTCTCAGGAAAGACTATTTTCATTATTCTTAGTTCAAAGTCCAAGAACACTAACATATTTCAGCAGCTAATAAAATTACTCTCTGGGATTTTTTAAATTTGTGATCTACTGTGCTTATTTGTTCCAGGGATAAAAAAAGAAAAATACATCAATGCTTTGAAGAAATGCTGTCTAAAATGGATTTATTCCATCTGAAAAGAAATCAACTGTAGTATTATAAAAGCCTAGCCGTGATGCAGTTGACAAAGAAGGCATTGTACAAGTAGGGAAACTGCAGCACAGTCTGGGGAGGTGGCATGCGAAGGTCACCTGGACCAGCACTGGTTTCAGAAGTGAACAGTGAGGAAGTGTGCCTCATGGTAAAGGCACTTAACAGTTCACCTTAGGTAAGCACGTCTCCTTCCTTGCACAAGTAGAAGAAAAAAAGGCAAACACAGAGCAGCACCTGGGCCTCTAACCAGGGTTTCTAAGACAGACACTGCTAAGCTAACAAAAAGTATGAGATTAAAAATCTGAGCCTCCTGAGCCTGTCACATCCATCAGCATATGATCCTTGCCCCTATTTTCAGTCAGTAAATCCACTGCTAAGGCAGTAGAAGGGAGTATGTGCTTTTTTACTTTGCAAGGAAAGTGTGATTGAACTTTTGAGATACATTCTGACCTTTTAGTGTGAAACACTTGCTAAAACAGTAGAAGAATTTTTGCAGACTAGGGAGAGAAGAGGAAAAGGTCTACTGAAACTGAGGAAGGCAGGAAAAAAGGTACCCTTCCTGCATCTAAAGGCCTTCTGAAAATATCTGTGGGTCTGAGGTGTGCCTGCCTACTCCACCCCTGAGCTGCTCAAGGTAGGTAAGTGACAATTTGTGTGATGCTCCTTGGATCAGAGGAAGGCAGGTAGACCTTGGTGCTCTCTATTTTTGGTTTCTTTCTGTATGCCTTAGTAGAGGTTTCCAGCTGGTGTGTCTTGGGGACCTCAATAGCTACAATTCTACCCAAGCAGGACTGTGTAAGTGGTGGAGAGGCCTCAGTTTCTTTTTAACTACTGTCTTCTCAGTAAAATGACCTCCTATCTACACTTAACCCCTGTTCACTCCTAGTTTTGCGGCAGAGATAGGGACTTACCTCACAGAAACTGTTTCACCTTCACACCTAGCTATTGCTCCTGCAGCTGTTGTTGCCTCCGCCTTCTGCTGTACCAAATACCAAATAATACGCACTAGGAAGTGCAAAGGACCTTTTTACAGCTACATATTTTGGTCACACTGTAACAAGATGAACAGAACTGTCTGCCTACTGACTCCCCAGGTGCTAGGCAGGAGGGTGGCTGCTGTTGTTTTTCTTGGTGTTGCTACAGCTGTTCCCCAACAGGCACGTGCTGCCAATATTTTAACTCCATCAGTTACACAAGTTTCACTTCTTCTGCAAAATATACATATGTGTATATACACGCATAAATATACAAATCCCATACTCTGACTTTCCTCCTGCCCCTCCTCACAGCCAGTGATACTTCTGCCACTTCCTTTCCCCTTTAGCTGGCTGAAGCATGTTTTGGTGGTGCCCAGCTTTGCTGTAGCATTTGAGGAGGGCAGGTTTCTGCCTGACCTGGGGGATGTCTTCTTAGGGAAGTTGCCATGCTCACAGATAAGCTGGCCTTAGCTGCTTGCTTGCTGCAGGCTGAGAGTCAGCCTTCCTCCTGCCCAGCCCACTCCTCAGGCTCTGGTGCTGACTCAGCTGCAAAGGGAGGTGGAAATAGCAAAGGACAAGGTGGATACTGAGCTGTACAGCTTGAGATTGTCTGTCTAGCTAACTTGTGAAATATGACTGTGTGCAATGGGCACTGACTAAGGAAACATTAAGACTCAGAAATAAGCATGGAAAAGCAGTGCGAATGTAGTGTAACCAAAGAACAAATCAAGGTAAAAGTATTATTTGCAGTGTGCACACATGTGGCCTCAAATGGAAAAGACATCACCAAATTTTCCTTCACATCCTGATTACTTCTCCTTGCTTAATTACATTACATTTTACACAAAAGCTTTAACACAGAGTCTACATGTGTCATTGCCAGGGTATGAATAACAGTACCTTGATAATAATTAAAAAGTGGGTTGTAATAGTGCTTCTTTTGTTTTTTTTTTTTTTTTTTTTAAGGTTTCAGACTTTAAAAGCTTAACTTCCTAATGTGTTTTTATTTCTTTTTGTATGAGTAGCAACTGATATGTATGCTGCAGCCAGCCTGGTGAGAGTTGTAATTTGCTAAGAAACTGAACATAAATTCATTTTCAAACTGATAGTAATCTCTCTCCCTTTAGCTCGCCTCCGCAGGGTGGTTGGAATTTTGCTTTGACTGTGAACAAAAGCTTGATGAAAAATTATTCACTTCTCATGTTTGCATCCTGCAAATGTTATGTCTTGAATCTCTCTGTTTTCCACATGACTTCATGTGCTAGCGATTTGACATAATGAGCAGCTACAATAAATGTATAGTATGGAAATATTGTTATAAGTCTGCTAGAGCATTCCCATGCTTAAACAAAGTCCTGCATTGAAAGAGAGGTAAAATATATAATTACACTGAGGCCTTGAACAAAATCCTGCTTCTTAGTTCATTCTTACACTTTTTTAGACAATGCAAGTGGGCCTTGTTTATGCCGTCTTTTTAAGCAGTGTTGCTGAGCTTCTAAGCATCAGAGCTTTACCTTTCCTATCATCATTCACAGACGCATTCAAGATACTAAAATTAATAGATTTCCTAGGATATTGTTTATTTTGGTCAAAGTTCTACTAATTTCCTTGTGTAATGATGTCATTAAAAAAACCACCTCACATGCACTCATTGGTCATTTTATCTGGAAATGTAATTTATTGGAGACAGGAAACAAGCACAGCCTACAATTAAATGCAATGAGATTTCCTCTGTGGTATATTTACAAATATTAGACAGATTAAATTTGCCTTCCCATCTGCTTCACTGCCAGCTTGCCCCAGTCTGTTTCTGCTTGCCTACAAGAGCAAAAGTCACAGCTGCAATGGCTGTATATTTTACAGATGAGAACTGCAATTCTTTTTTTGGTTGGTTGGTTGGTTAGTTGGGTTTTTTTAGCTCCTTTGCAATGCAGATCTTTCAAAAGTTAAGGAAATAAGTTAGTGCTAACTTAAAATTTATACTGCAGTCTGTCTTGTATCCTTCCTCCAGTCTTCAGAGAAATGTGTGTGCCTGGTGCATTTCAGGGAGCATCTGGGTGCCATTTGCAGTAACTACCTGAGTAACTGATGAACTGCCATGCTCACATTTTGGATTTTCCACTGACCTGTCAGTGCTAGTAAGGATTTCTCACCAGAGCACAGTCCCCTGTGCGAGCCATGTTTTCCCTCTCTCATCACAGCTGTCTTTCTTGCTGAGACACAATATGAGCACTGAAAATCCCTGGTGATAGTGTATCATGAGAGACAAAACATGGCTGGGGAGTCCTGGCCCATAGGACATGAGATGCCCCCATTTTAGCCCTCATGCTACCAAGTTTTTCAAAATGGGAATACTTCCTTGTGATCCAGACATTTTGGTTTTTCAGTCAGATTTGTACTATTTCTAACAGAAATGCAGTGTTTTCTGCTGGAAGCAGGTATTTTTTAGTTAAAGCCTCATTTTTCCTTCAAGAAAGCTTTTACAAATGCCCTGAACTACCACCGCTCTGCTCCTCCACACTGTTGGTTTTCGACACTGCTTTTGGGGTTTGTATCTTAGCCTCTAGGCTAGGGAGCTGGTGGACATTTTTTTAACATTTTAACATCTTAATGTGCTTCAGGAAAATACGTCCTTTCAGCATTACTTTTGTCAAGAGGCCTGTGCAGACCGCAAAAGGCAAGGTGGGACAGTTTGTAGAAGTGCTCAAAATCAGTTACCTAAACTGTCCTTGACCTTCACACAATAATTCATCCTTGTAAAATTGAGATTAAAGTTTTTCTCATGAACAGTCTGTTCCTCGTTCTGCCAGAAGATGAAAAAATGCCAAAAATCCCACAAGAAAGGTATGCAAGCCCCAACCTGACATTGGTTCAGACCACCAGAAGAAATGGTGTGCAGCATCATGCTAGGTCTTGGTTCGTGGGTGCCTTTCCTGAGCAGATGTATGTTAATCCAAGGTCTCTGCCTCTGTTTTACACTAGTCAGCACCACAGACTCCTTCACCTTACCAGCTTCTGAGAATAATTTGAAAAACTTATTCAAAACTCTATTTTAAGTGGTTTGTAACACCAGCACAATAATAGCACTGTCATACTGTTTTACAAGGCTGTAATTTGGTTCCCTCCCTGGCATTAGCCAGGAGAACTTCACTCCAGTACTTTCTTCACTTGGTGAGTGGCTTACTGCCTTGTAAAACACCACGACAGGAACTTTACTACTGGAGGAAGGGACAGGCATCAGGAGATCCAATTGGTCGACACCTCTTTTTCATTTGGCATAATATTTTTCTTCTTGGAAGTAGCGTATAAAACAAAATGTTTGCAACTCTAACACCTCATAATTTACTTTTTCCTCACAATGCAAAATCAATTTTAATATAGTTTGCTTAATTTATAACCAACTCACAGATACTGTTAGTCGTTGTTCATACAGCACCATAACTGAGAGGGAATGCAGCCACCACATGAAGTGGGGAGGATCAGGTGGCTGTACTGCCCCACCACACCAAAGGTTGGTTGGAGGCCCGGCTGCAGCCTCTGGCTCCTTCCTGTGAGCCTGGGCAGGCTGGAAAGCCTTTGGATGTTTCGTAGCACTGGCAGTGTTTTTTAAAATACCCTCATGGTTCCTTCTGAAAAATTTGTTTAACTTAGGCTTGCAAGGCTTCTGCATGGTAGGGTAGTAACTCAATACCCTTGGTTGACTTTTGAGCATTTCAGACAGAGGAGCAAAACCATATACCAACTGGCATTTGGACACCAGCACCCGTGTGCACCCTCTGGCCCAGCCCTTTGCCACCTGCCTTTGGGATCAAACCTGCCCTGTCCTTGTCCCAGCACCACACACAAGTTATCTTCTGAGAGGTGCCCCATGCACCAGAGGGAACCCTGGATGCAGCAAGTGGCTCTGGGTATGAAAACAGTCAGGTTGGATGGGCCTGGTTTAACACATCTAATATTTGTAAATGTACCAGAAAGGAGGAATGTGCTACCACTGCAGAGGGAGGATTTCCATAAAATTTTTGCTTCCTCTAAGACTAGGTAAAGTTTGTGATTAAATGGCTTCTTAAAAACAAGCTTTCAGAATCTCACGGTCAGTGCTTCTGTGTGTGTAGAACTTCTCATTATTGTCTTCTGGTTTTGCACCCTTAACACATTCAGCTTGGAGTAGTGAATTGTCAATTTGAACTTGAATTATCTGTAGGCTAAAGATGACTCCTCTGAAATAATGCCACCTAGGCTTAGTTCCTGGCTCTTAGGGTCATAGCTCCTCAAACCATCAGACACAGTCTCTGTAGAGGACATATGGAATAGCACTGCTATTACTCTGCCTTATGTGAAAATAATGAGCAAAGAATAAATTTTGCTCAAACTACCACTTGCCAATTTTTCCTTCCTTTTTTTTTTGTTTGTTGGTTTTGGTTTTGTTGTTTGTTTGTTTTGGAGGGGGTTTGTGGGAGGTTTTGTTGTTGTTGTTGTTGTTGTGAAGTTGGGTTTACTTGGACCAAATTTGTTGTTTAGGTTGTCTAGGGATAAGGTCAAGAAGGCCAAGGCACAGCTGGAGCTGAACTTGGCAAGAGATGTAAAGAAAGACAAGAAGGGCTTCTGCAGGTACATAAACCAGAAAAAAAAAGGTTAAAGAAAGTGTACCCCCCTGATGAGTAATGCTGGTGAAGTAGTAACAACAGATGAGGAGAAGGCTGAGATTCTCTTTTTTGCCTCAGTCTTCACTGTCAACCTCTCTCCTCACAGGTCTCAAGTTGATAGCCCACAAGTCCCTCCTACCGTAGATGAAGAGAAGGTTTGTGACCATCTGAGGAACCTGAACCACAAGTCCATGGGACCTGATGAGATGCATCCCAGAGTCCTGGCTGATGTAGTTGCCAAAACACTATCCATGATGTTTGAGAGGTCATGGCAGTCAGATTAAGTCTCTAGTGACTGGAAGAAAGGAAACATTACATTCATTTTTAAAAAGAGTAGAAAGGAGGACCCTGGGAATTACTGACCTATCAGTGTCACCTCTGTGCCTGCGAAGATGATAGAGCAGATCCTCCCAGATGACATACTAAGGCACATGGAGGACAGGGAGGTGATTCAGGACAGCCAGCACAGCTTTACCAGGGGCAAATCCTTCCTGACCAACCTAATGGCTTTCTGCAGTGGAGGGACTGCATCAGTGGACAAGGGAAGACCTATGGATGTCATCTATCTGGAATTCTGCAAGGCCTTTGACAGGGTTCCCCACAACCTCCTTCTCTCTATGTTGAAGAGATAGAGGTTTCATGGGTGGACTGTTCAGTGGATAAAGAATTGGCTGGATGGTTGCACCCAGAGGGTAGTGGTCAATGGCTCAATGTCTGGATGGAAAACACTGGCAAGTGGTGTCCCTCAGGGGTCCATACTTGGACCCGTGTTTCGTATCTTAATTAACGACAGTGGCATTAGAGCACCCTCAGCAAGTTTGCTGATGACACCAAGCTGGGTGGTGCAGTCAATATGCCAGAGGGACGGGATGCCATCCAAGGAACCTGGGCAAGCTACATCTGGGTGGCATGGGTCTCCGAATGGCCACCATGAGCCAGGTGAACAGCATTTGCTTTTCTAATTGCACATCTTGCAAGCTTGCCAAATTTTTTGTTCGCTTCACTTGGCCTCTGCACTACTACCAAGAGATCACTTTTAGGTTCTCTTATGTCAGTGTGGCATCAAGATACATAAATGTTTCCTGGAAGCATGTCACACATGTGAAAACTTGTCATTAGAGTGGCACTGATCTCTTCAGTTCTCTTTTCTGCATTTGCAACCCTGGTTTGACTTCTGTGGGAGAACTGTAACATGGTGACCACCAGTGGGGCCAGGGTCTCTCCTGCAGATAACCTGTTGCTTCCCGACTCGTAGTCCCAAGATTAACATCTTCAGCACAACAAATCCTTGTAATCCCTGTGGATCACAGTTCAATGGATCCCTCCTCAGTCCTACAAAGAAAACATGGCGTAATGCAGCCTGCATGAGCTTGCAGGAAGCTGGCTTCTGACTGCGAAGTGGGAATGTTTCTGGTCAAGTCATCAGCATTAAAGATGAGTTTCATGCTTTTATAGATGTGTTTCATGGTGGCACCTTTCACTTATCAACCAGTCCACCCCCTCTGAAAAATCCCAGATTAGTTTTTTCACTGCTAAGCTTTTTTATTTCGTCTTTTTTTTTTTTTTCTCTCTCTCTCTTTTTTTTTTTTTTTCTTCTTTAAAACTTTCAATAAAAACCCTAACTGCTCATTTTATTAGCCCAGTGTTTCTATTCTGA
This sequence comes from Chaetura pelagica, assembly GCF_000747805.2. Classification (NCBI taxonomy): domain Eukaryota; kingdom Metazoa; phylum Chordata; class Aves; order Apodiformes; family Apodidae; genus Chaetura; species Chaetura pelagica. Next base: position 451,669 of record NW_009953311.1, read on the forward strand.
CGGATTACACACCTGGAGGTTTTTACAGGAGTTTAGTTTTGGGCTAATTCCTATTTAGTTTTATCCCCTTCCCTTAACAAGAATCAGAATAGTTTACATTCCTGCACCACACCTTTCCTCCTAAAGGACCCTAAAACCATTTACAAACTCTAAAAGCTGCTTTTTCTGTAAACAAAAATCACTTTGCCCATCAGGAAAGTGCAGCCAGCTGGAGGAGAGAAAGAGTGGAGAGCAGCAGCTATTTAAAAGCAACCCCCATTTTTACATTTTAAGCTGGGAAATAATAAGTACAGCTGGAAATTAAGAAGGTAGGATGTAATTTTTCAAACTGTAACTTGACCGAGAGAATGCCCCCAGCTCTTGCCCTGAGTGCAAAGAGGCATTGAATTTTAGCATGCAGTCAGGATAGCAACTTACGACTTATCAGAAATAAAATCGAGACCTCTGACAGGAAGTTATCCTAAAGCTATGCAGAAAGGAAGAAAATAACAGAGTGAATTATCAGCTCCCAAGCACAACTGTGTAACATTATTTCATGAAGGACAATGAAAGACATTTGAGCAATCTCAGGGTGCTTCTTTTCCAAGTCCCAGAAAGTTACAGCCTAGGGGCATATGGCTGCAAAAATTCTCATGATGGCACTCACAAAAATAATCTTTTTGGTTGTTAGAATATCATTATTGTTATCAGTAATAGTAATGATAATAAACTAGTGATGATACAACTGAAGCCAAGTTCATGTGAACATGCTCGAGGCTGGGTTTTTTTCTTTTCAAAGATATTTGGTTTTGATGACACAGAACAGATACTAAGCTCTGTGAAGACAAGTTGTGTGCTTGGCAACATTTACATAAATGGTACAGAAATATCAACACAAGTTTGAACTTATCATATGCATCTTACCTAGTTGGGGACAACGTGTCAAGGGAGAAATCTATATGCATTTTAGAACACTCCAGCCAGAGAAAAGATTTTAAATGAGCATCCCACTAAAAAGGAATTTCACAGAAGATATTAACAGCTACTGAGACTGTATTGTATGATCATCACAGCAAGAATAATTACCACTTATTTAGCACTGCTCACCTAGGTGTCTCCCAATGATCCTATGGGACTGCATGAGAGAGAGAAAGGGCTGCTACTTTGACCAATGTGGTAAAAAAGCATAATTCCTTTTTTAATTAATAAATACAGATTATTTTTTTAAGCCAGAGAAGACGGTTAAAGCACCTATGCTGTCTCCAGGCTATCAAACAGAAGGCAATTCCCAAGAGCTGCTCCTGTGAGCAGTGGTGCGTGGATGTGCTCTAGAAAGAGGCTCTTCTTCCTTTGAAGAAAGAAAGCTAAGGAGTATCCTCCTTTTCTCTTAGCAATATTTTTTCTTCTTTTCCTAAACTAGAATGGTGTTAGAGCACTTTCATCTGGTGAACAATATAACACACAAAAAGCAGGAGTAGAAACCTGAAAAAGGACTGAGTGGCCTGTGGTGGCATGCAGGCAAAAGTGAGACCAACATGGAAAACAATGGACTTGTGGTGTTCTCTCTGCATTTGTCTCAGAGGTATCCAGACTCTGCATATGACTACTATGTCCTCCCCCAAGTCAAGTCTGCACCCTCCTCTACACACTTCAGTGCTGCTCAGGTGTCAATGCACTTTGACCAGAGTGCTCATTGTTGTTCTGAACTTGTCTTAAGCATGAAAAAAATTACACATTTCTTGAAGAACCAGAAGAAGTTCATGGGCAAAACAGAAATAGGATAAATTCTTCCTGAATTTCTAAATATATTGTAAATTGTGAGAATTTTTTTAAAAAGAGAATTTAAAAAATTGTAAGTTCTCTGTGTAGCTATTTATTTTTTACACTTCTTCCCATTTGGCCAATGAATATAATCCAGTTTCAATCATGCTAGGTCAGATCAGCGGCACCATGACAGAACACCCATACCCAAACATCAAGTGAACAAGTTTTCTGCATCTTGATTCTTCTTCTTAATACAGATATTGTGACTCAGATAGCATCTTCTCTATAAATTTACAGTTTCATTCAAAGGGATGTTAGATTTTCCAATTACAATTAAGGCAGGTTGACTGCAGCAGTTGGTACATCCAATTTATTTTATTTTATTAGCTTTAATTGAAGATAACCTTTTAAATTCCATTTACTTCCCACATGCTGTTTCCATGTTAGAAGGTCATTCACAAGGTATAAGTCATGACCAGCTTCACTCCATGGAAAGACAGAGCATGTAATTCTTGCTAGGAGATCAACTGATATTCCATCCCCTAGTGATAAGAGACCACAAGAGGATGAAGATAACATCAGAGTCATTTGGGAAAAAGTTATTGTACCTGAAAAACACATCATGATCAAACCTGAAAAGTATGTCTGCAAGAAACCTGAGAAGTCCTCAATGTTTTAATCAACTCTATCTTTTTTTAAGTAGTGAAGTGATATAAAGGCAGGGGAAAATTATTATAGAATTTAAGTTCCTTTACAGTATTTCTTTCAAGGCCACGGGCCAAGTGGAAATACATCAGAAATAACCCCAGCCAAACTTAATGAAGTATAAATGCAACCAAAGCCATGGAGGTTTTGGAGACACATTATCTAAAGCATAAAATGTAAGTTCCTTATCCAATAAATGTTTACACACAATCTGATTCTGAGAGTATCCCACCAAGTTCAACAAGCCTAATACAATGCAGAATTCTAAGCACTCTTGAGTATTTACAGGTATTTTTTATGTCTACTTAAGCTTTGCTCAGCAAAACATGTTTTGAGAATATACATAGAACCTAGTTATGCTTTGAAAAGCTTGCCTAAAAGTTTGTTTATTTATATAATAGAAAAAATATTATTTTGTATCTTGATCATATGAGTTAAATGTGTACATAAAGATGTGCTCTAATATCAGAAGAACAAAAAGAATGGAAGAATAAATGTCGCTTAATTAACTTATGTGTTAGTCTGAAATTTTTGTAGAACTAAGTAGAAGAGATAGTTTCCATGTTATCAAAGCTGTCTTCTGAATGTTTTAAAAATTTCCTTTTGGCAGCCATATAATGCTGATTAAATTACAGGGATAGCACAGATAATTCAGGCATAGATGGAGTATGGCAAAGGATGGAGTTTATAAATGTGCATCAAAGTATTGTAGTTTAAGGGTAAAAATAGAGCCACAGAGAACAGTTTTTCTAGGAAAAGATCTTTGGCATCTGCTGTTTATTTTTTTTCTGCTACATATGAAACAAAGTTTGTGGGTATGAGAAAAGGCTTTTGCTTTGTTGGAACTCAAACAGTAATAATAAAGCATATTTAACTTATACTTTGTGTAAGTAGTATTTATTGTGCAAGTATATATTATTTTCCATAATAATGTTAGTATGTCCATGTGATTGTTCAGTAGGATGTACCAAATGAAAGGGATATTTAAGAGGTCTGTTTTTATCATGGCTTCTACCTAATGATCTACCACATATGCATACCATGTGGAAGACAAATAGACAGACTTGGCATGGGTTCAGGACAATATTTTAGGCAAAACTGGAGGTAGAGTTCAGGGGTAGATTCAAGGCAATCCTGAAATCGCCTTTTCTGTGCTTGCAGGATCTGACATCTGCATGGCAGGTAGGAGGCATGAGAGGGCTGTTCTTGTAAGTCATTAATACTGGAAATCTCACTTGCTAGCAGTTATCCTTGTGATGAACCTCTCTGTCTTCTCAGAACTTCAGAAGTAAAGCTATCTTCAGTAAACTCTACTTGCATTTTTGCTGCATGCAGAAGAACAAGAAGGAAGTCCTTTCGTATTTTAGATATGATCCAAACCTGTGTAGGAGTTTCTGAACTGAAAAGCCACCCAACTCTTCCACCTAATCCTCCATGATGGAGATTATCTCTTTTGCTAAGTAGGAGCTCGGCTCTGTAGCATTGTGATATGGTTACATACAAAGGGAAGATATCCTTTCCTAAAACTCATGACTCTTCCTATTTTGTAACAAGGATTTAATCCCCTATTAGTAGGGGATAATTCAGAAAGGTCTCAATTGGCAGATTTCCATGAAGGAGGGTTGTCTTCACTCCTTTCCTGTAGAGATATGCAGTATGACTCCAAACTGGGTCCATCTCTCAAACTTTTTAAAATTAACTACATGGGTTGCATAGCCTGCAGTGATCTACAGTACCTTCATTTAAATCTGACCTAGAATGAGAGGAAGCAGCCATTCATTTCCCGAAATATAAACTTTTTTCCATAATCATCACAGGGTTTTAAAATGTTTTAAATCCACATCACAGGAAACTAATGCCACTTACAGTACTAAGCGGCCCTCTTTTTTGTTCAGATAGATGCCTGCCTGTACAAGACTTGAGCACTACTTAAAGAAGTGATTCTTCTATGTTAAGTTTTGGGTGGTCACACTGGTAAGGAAATGCCAAAATTCATGCCATATCCCATACAACAGGCCAGTTTGTACCGCTATTTGTAAGTTCCACCTATCAGCTGAACCATTTCCAGGCGCACAAATAACAAGAAGGCATTTTTATTTTTTTTTCTGATTTCTAACACACGAGTCATACAATTTAAATTTGATACTATAGATGCAATATAGTTATTGAGTTTTCCTACCTCTCTTTACATTATGGAACAAATTTTTTCCAGGGAAGTTTTTGCTGCTTCATTTTTTAAAGAGCCCAAGTGTGTATTTAGGCAAGCCTGTTTCATATTTAATACTATATTTGTTCTTTACATAATTTTTAATAGATTTGAGTTCGCAGAATTCTATGAACTTTAAACCAGATTTTCTAATGATTAGTTGACATCTATCAGGACAAACTCTCCTGTGGACTGTCGTCATCATCATCCAAACCCTGACCTCAGAGTTGAGTAGACCTCAGCTCTTGCTGGCATTACATTGCTCTGACTGATTATAGGAAATCAGAATATAACTGAAACAGGAAAGAGATTAGAAGGGTGAAAAAGAGGGAAGGGACAGCACCACATCCCCAGAGCAGTTCCTACTGCATGCAATTCAACCCATTGTGCCTATTGTGCTTAGCTGCCTTTTCCCATGCACTTGTTTTTGATCTATGGCACATGCGACAGTGGTAAATACTAAAACCAAATGAACATTTGCAAGCTATCAAAGGAGGTGGAGTCACTCAGGCAGCTGGAAAGGGAAAATCTGTGATTTCTCAGGATATTTATAGAAGGGTACCCCACTGCCATTTGTGCTTCAGGGAGGTCCTTCCCTTGATTGCTGATAGTGTGTACTTTAGCCATGTGTGGTGCAGCAGATTGGGCTCAGCACTGTGAGCCACAGTTCCCCTTTCCCAGAGCTTCCTTTGAACTTTGAAGCCCTATGCATTAAACTTATATGTGGTGCTCAGCTGGCCCACCCAGAGAGCAAGATATTTCTTGGAAGCTGGCTTCCACTTCCCTATGGCGGGCTACTGTGAAAATGCTGTGATAAGCTCACTATGTCAATACGGCTTCTCCCTTCCCTCCTCTCCCCAGCCTACCCACTGGAGGCAGACTAGGACTACCCCAGCCAGAGCAGCACCCTTTGCTCTGTATTTTCTCTGACTTGGGACATTTTATAACAGTCCCACTCTGCCTGGCTTGCTTGCAGAGCAGGATGTTCAGCCACAGCATCACACTTGACCAAAACTATTGTTTCAGCTTTTGTTTTCAACTGCAGCATTTTCAATAGCTGGCCTTTTTTCCTTTCTTTGATTATAACAGAAATGGGGCTATGTTCCACAAGTTTCATTAGTGATGGTGCCTTTTAAATTTCTAGCCCATTCTCAAAACAAACAGTTGGAAAAGACTTCTCAAGTCCCTCTCCCCAGTAACAGCTGGTACATTTTCAAGGACTTTGGTTTAAAATGAGAAGGGAAAGGAACACCAGAAGGGGCAAGCAAGCCTGTCAGTTCTCTTAACCAAACACACTGTCATTCTCATGATTGATGGGGTCCTTGGTCAAACTCTCAAAGGCTTTCAAGCACACTCTGTTCTGGGGTGGTGTGAGTTTCAGAGGGTTGTTCTGGCAGATGTGACTATACACAAATTAGGTGTTAGCTCTCCAAAAATGTGTTGACTCCAGAACAATAACCAGTTCAATTTTCACAACTCGCTACCTTTGAGCAAAGTGAATTGTCCTAGGCCTTAGGGATGTTCAGAAAGACTGAGAAATATACTTGTAGTTTGCTACTGCTGCCAACAAATATATGCTTCCCACCCAAAACTATGTATGCATGTTTTTATTCATATATTAAAAGTTAATTTTTGGTCTTGTGTCTGGAAAAATATCTTCTTTACTCAAAAACATCTTCAAGGGCTAGCTTATCAGCAGGAAAGAGGCTTCTGGTATAGCCATATTTTCACTAAGAAAAAAGAACCGAGACTTCAAATACTCAAAGAAGTCCCAAACATGAAGAGAAACAGCCTAATGTTTGTTGTTGAAACACAACAAATATTTGATACTCTACAAAGCAAAATGCAAATGTGATTCAATAGGACAGTTTCAAATACACTATCTAAATGTAAAGGTCTTTTAAACTGAAAGATATTTTTTTCTAATGTTTGCTTCAAATGCGAACTATGCATAAAAGTGAATATCAGCCTATAAATGCACTGCTTGGCCACCTGTTTCAATGTCAAACAAAAGTATTTCCTTCTGCTTCCAGAATGCAAATCACCTCTTTTTTTTTTTCTTTTTTTTTTTTTTTAATAAGTATTTTGCACATACAATACCTTCCGCTGAAATGTCCAGAAGTGGGAAAAGTCTCCTTACACCTTTGGGAAACTGGAAAGTGTGAAGTGAGAAAGAGAGAAGGTGTTAGGTTCCCAGTGACCTAGGAAAAGTCAGAGCAGATGTAAAGAATCATTTCTAGTTCATCTCTCTGCTGAAGTGTTGCTGTAACTACTAAACCTTACCCTCCTCATATTAATAACAGGAGTTCAGTGGACAGTTACCCACCCAGTTCATGGATCTACTTGGAAATGTGCTTTTTCTGAGTTTCCTCAGGGTTCTCTGGAGAACAAGACTTGTAAGTTTTCTCTGGAATTAACATAGGCAGATTAAAAGAAGAAACCCCAAATACCGTGTGATATTTGTGAGTCTATACATTTGGTGGGGCTCTTGGTTTTGCCAGTAGACAGGTGGGTATAACTGAAAGACTTTATTTGGCCATTGTATGAGCTTTGTGGCTGCTTCCAGATTAAATACTAGGGGAATTACTGATTTATAATGGAAAATGCTGGTGTTAATTTTGCTTTTATGATTGCACTAACCATGGTCAGTGCTTCATCTCCTCTCACTGAAGCACAAGAGAAATTTTCTGCCATGGCTGACTCAGATTTGTCAGATGAGTCAGATCTTGGTCCTGGCAGATTTTAATAATCAAACATTTCTCCTCAGCATGGATGGTGAAGTGTTGTTTCCTATGCTTTGCCAGTTGCCTCAAGTCCCTGCCTCTTTAAAAGTCCCAACTAACTTGTCACAGAGAACCAAGCTCCTGCACATGTCTAAGGCTGGAACACCTGAGCCTACTCAAACTGGATAATTGGAGATGTGTCTCAGGTCAGCACTGGAAAAAGAATTGCCCTTTAAACAAGAACTTGTGTTTAGCATGATACCACTTTAATGGTATAAATGCAATGAGATGTTTAATCTACAACAGTTTTGAATTCTGGCCTTGAGGATCTCATTCTGGTTTTAATTTCTCAGATACTTTTGTTTTGAATATAGTGTCAGTGATTGAAAGCATATCCAGGGAGGGAAGGGGAAAGACTGCAGAAGAGTCACCACATTACATAACTTGTGAAAGGCTGAAACAGGATGGCTGCTGTAGAACAATGCACATTTAGAAAGGCACTGAGCCTGTACTGGCAACTTTGGGGAGATTTAAAGTGATGTGGTTATAATATGTTCCCAGTGTGAGGCTGCATTACTCTGCCAGAGTACTGCAGTGGTGATGTACTGCCAAAGGGTAAATGCAGAAATGTTCCCAGTGTCTCACTGAATGCCAGAGCTATGAAAAGCAGTCACAGGGGATGCTTCGTTGTCACAAATGCAGGAGGGGCAGGGCTGATAAAGGCAGCAAATGACTGTTCCACCACCCGTGCCCCCATATGTGATGACAGTGTTGTATCTATGTCTCTTATATAGATAATGGAGAAAAACCAGCCCTCTGCAGAAAATGCCAGAGTGCTTCAGAAGTTAATTTAAAAAGGAATAAATCATGCCCTACTCCACACTGTATGTTGGCTTGATAGCTACTGCCTATGAAAAGAATCTGGAGTGACTACATTGTACATGATACCTGAATACAAGTAGTCAGATAAAATCCCATCCAAAACAACTCAACACTGCAAGGACACCCTCTGGAATTGCATCATATACTCTTTGACCTTAGTGAGTATTTTTGTAGTGAGGGCTTTTGATGCCATCATGGCAATCAGTAACTTTTGTATTCCTTGAGGTAATTGGATTGGACCTTGCTGCCTTTCCATAGGTCTTCATGACCTGTGGGAGAGGCTGAATGAAAAAATACACATTCATTTTTATAAAATACATAAAAACATGTTTATGTACAAATATGGGGATAAAAAAAATCAGATTTTTTTCTGAGTTTGGAAGAAGTGTTGTGAAAGTGTAGGTACTTGGTTAATGAGAGCTCTTTTATTCCTTACTGGTCCTTACTTGTGTCATTACATTTGGGAGGTGACACTGTGTTGGCACTGCATGATTACATGTGGACCCAGTGTGAGACAGCAGTTACAAAAAGCAAGAAGAGAAGATTCACATTGAGTATCACATATGTGAAACTAACAAAACTGAAGATCTTTTTCTTGTTCCTTAACATACATGGCTACAATATTTCTGCTAAATGAGTTCCTAATGTGGGGCATAATCTTTTCAGACATTGAAAATGGTCTGGTCATGAGTTACCATTCTAGAGTTAATCATGATGTAGATTAGGCACTTGTTAATTTACAGTTAAGTTTTAATTATGTTACACTCATAGTTTGTTTGAAAACAAAGCCAAAACAAAACACAAATATGCAAATCTCATTGAGTAGATCTAAAAAAACATCAATAAAGCAGTAGTGGTACTATGGATAGTATTTTTTTCCTTGTTGGGAGGTTGGCTAATACATTGGACTGCTCTGAAGATTGTTCCCAAATAGTGGTTTTGATCTGTGGCAGAAATCCAAACTGAATATACATGTGTTTTTAGTAATGTAGCAGTACAACGATTACTTAAGTAAAGGAAATATGTTATCTAAATTTGTTACACACTCTGAAGGTGAGCTGAAGCCGTCTGAAGATTACAAGAGTCATACCTCCATTAATTTCCTTTTACAGTCAGTTTCATTTTCTTCTTTAGGAGTGTACTAATAGTAGGGTGTTGTTTTGTTTTGTAAAAGCTAATGTTTTGAGTTTTTATTCACCCAAGTACTGTCAGAAAGGGCATAAGTCAAATAGCAATTTCTGAAGAGGAAATCCTACAGTGAAATCAACCTTAGAAACAATGAAGTTAGGTGGGAAAACATTTGTCAACATTCCTATAGTAGCCCAAAATACCTGAGCCTCAAGGAGATGTAAGGAGCAAAGGGGACAGAGGAAGGAAGACATGCAAGCGGGGGACACAAGCTGTTTGGAAGGCTGTCATTTTTAAATGGCCTCAATATTATGCTTCTGTGTTACTATTTAAAAAAAAAAAAAAAAAAAAAAAAGCAAAACCAGGCAATCAGGGTAAGAATAGTTTTTCCTTTCTCTTACTCATGTGTCGTCCACTTCTGTGAAAACACTCTACTTTCTGCTTTATTTAAATATGAATGCCTACCCTAAACAGCATGTAAGAATGATTTTGCTCTTAAGCCTAGACAGAGACTTTAAAATATGTTAATAATTTATATGGCTTTAATGAAAGCTGTTATTGTTTAGATCCCACACAAACAAAAAGCATTGGTATCACCTGTCATAATACACTATATTGTTGTAGGGTAAAATAAAAGTCCATTAAAGTGATTGGCTGACTCACTGCAAGAATTCAAAGGCTGTTTATCTCGATTAGTTAAAGACCTGTAATCACAGCAGTATGACCTCGAGGAAGGTAATTATTCTACAAAAGCTCTCTACAGGAAACCAGACATTAGCCTTGGCTAATTAGCTTGACATTCACAAGCTGCCCATATCAGAATGCAGATGGTTTTGGCACACCAGCATGTGAACAGCATCTACAAACGTTGCTTGAGAGTCCCCAGAAAATCAACTGCCTGTCAATGATGTCTAAGAGTGAAATTAGTTTCTTGATGGCTTTTATAGCTTGCTTTAAGAAAAATCCCTTTCCCAAATACAATTTCCCATGCAGGAAAATGGAAGAAGTAGATGGCAGCCTGGGAGGCTGACTCAATTTTTTTATGGGAAGAAATAGATTATACTGATTCTGTAAATTTTCTGTTATTCCTGGTCCTTCTGTCAGTGATTAGTCTTCTGATGCCCATTGGCACGTTGTTCAATCCTTCCTCCATTCACTATCTACAGGATTTATAACTAGGATGCAGTATGCTCCCTACATATAAACTAAACACATCTCAGCAACAATCAAAGAAAAAAAGTAGTGTTCAGTTTTCACTATTATTTGCATAATTTGCACACAAAATGTAGCTGACTTTTGGGTTGGATTTACAATTTCAACTTGCATAGATGTATAGCTAAGGATTCTGTTAGTCTTGTAAAGATGTTTTAATGCATACTCAGCATATAGCTCAAAATGAGCTCTGAGTAGAGTTCACACTACTTAAGAAAATATAATTTAGAATTATTTGTTTAGTGTCCTTCCCAAGTGACATTCAACTTTAACCTAAATTTGAAAATTTTTATCCAACACAATTTCAAACTGCTTGTCTTATCAAATTACTGATTTGGTGGTATTTGTGTGGGCACAGTATAATGAAAAGAAAAAAAAGAAATGACAGTCACACTGAAATGCCAAAATTCTTTACATTTCTCCAGCTACAGAACAAGATTTTTTTCTATTATGTTTCACCAAGTCATCAGCCTGTAAATTTGGATAGTCACACAATAACCCACATCAGCAGTCAGAATGCTTTGGCTCTGCTCTGGAAGCATAATTGTGAGAGATGAGAGAGTTGCTTATTCCTCTGCATGTTCAATTTGTTCCTCACCACGCTGTCAGGGTGTCTGTGCATTTGGGGTGACAGCAGATCCTGCCAGCTAGAGGGTACAGTGTTACAACATCTCACCAGGAAGGGCTGGCACAAAGTAGGCAGTTTGCCATGTTCCTGATTAAATGGGACACTGTTGTGCCTGGATCAAACAACAGTTTTACCCAGACCTTGCTAAGATCCCAAACATGTGAGGTGTCTTTCATGACTGTGACCTTTCTCCCAATGCGTTTGGTATGCCTGACCTCATTTTCACATATCTCTGCTCTAGGCATACAATGGGCATGTGATCTGATGGAAACAGTGCCAGCACAATACTTCCTGCTGCCACTAGGTAAAATTACTTTCCAGTCCTCAGGGGATAGGTATTTGAGAAGACCTAAACTTGAAATTGCCCTAAACTAGACATTCTCCTTTGCAATTTTACTGGAAGACATATGTGTCACACATGTAAATGGTACTAGGTTCAGATCCTATGTAAAAATTATCATATGTATTACTAGTGAGAGACTGAACCTTTGGAGAATTCATCTGGATAATTTTGATTAAAATTTCTCATGCTACTTAAAAATATTAAAATAATATTTTAAGTATTTAATATTAATATAGTATTTTCTAATACTTTACAATACATATAGAGGTCGGAGAACCTTACTAGTAAAAGTGAAGACACTGAAGTTACAGCTATGATAAGACATACTCTTACAGCTTGACTAAAATTTGTAATATTATGGGTATTCTAATGAGAAGCAAGATTACCATCACATATAATAACAAGGTATATGCTTGTTTTTCCTTTTCTGTTGTTTGAAAAATTGCATTTTATGTCAGAATATTTTATTGTCTCAAATAAAATTTTAAGCATATGATGCTATAATGTGATTTTGTTCTTCCTGCCACAGACACTTTTTTTAATGAGAACACGTCTTGCAAATCAAGAAAAGATATAAAAGGAGTACGAGTGAAAAAAACTGAGTTATCTAATACTTTACAATACATATAGAGGTCGGAGAACCTTACTAGTAAAAGTGAAGACACTGAAGTTACAGCTATGATAAGACATACTCTTACAGCTTGACTAAAATTTGTAATATTATGGGTATTCTAATGAGAAGCAAGATTACCATCACATATAATAACAAGGTATATGCTTGTTTTTCCTTTTCTGTTGTTTGAAAAATTGCATTTTATGTCAGAATATTTTATTGTCTCAAATAAAATTTTAAGCATATGATGCTATAATGTGATTTTGTTCTTCCTGCCACAGACACTTTTTTTAATGAGAACACGTCTTGCAAATCAAGAAAAGATATAAAAGGAGTACGAGTGAAAAAAACTGAGTTATTGAAATGCTGCCAAATGAGTCTTCATGGGTATTGCTGGGGAACTCTCCTACCTGCTTCCCTGTCAGTTTCTGAATATTACATTGCTTAGCTTTCTGTCCACTAAGCCACCTTTGCTATGCCTTCTGCAATTGTCCATAAACTTAATGGAAGAAAAGACTAGATTATCTTGCAGCTTTTATAAGATGTAGATGAAATGTGGAACAAGGAAAAAGAAATACCTCCTGTGGAGTTAAATGTGTTCCGTAGTCCTTTCTTTTCAGAAAGTTTTTTTTCCCCTCTGCATTATGTGACCTGGAGAATTCTGTTAACAAATGTACTTATTCTGTGTTTATTTGTCATTCACTTATTTTTCAGTCTATGCACAAGTACTGTGTTATTGCTCAGTTAACTGAGAAATATCTATGTTTGCTAAAGAATGTTTGAGTCAAAGGTTTGCTGATATGTAGAGAATAACTTGACTAGTAAAATGAATGTTCTTCCTCTCACAGGTCCAAACACCTACTCTTGCCCCAGATTTATGTCTCTGTTACATTAAGGAAACTTCAGAAATGTCAAGAAATTGTCCACTATTTTCACAGACATTCACAGCGTGTTTTGAATTTCACTTTTCTGTAGGTAGGTCCAGAATCTGCTGAAGCCCATTTACGTTGCTCCTTGGAAATCTGTGAAAATGCAGGCAAGGATCAGGTCCTTTTCCGGGGTAGACTCAGTTTTTTGCTGAAAAAATTCAGCATCACTGAACACAGACAGCCCTGGTTGTGTTACACTATCAGCACTCTCACAGCTAGCTGGACTAAACCTGACTCAAGAATGTCTCATGAAGTTAAGTTGTTTTTTTCTATTTATAGCAGAGATCAGCCTCAAAGAAAAATGCAGGAATTGTAAACCAGATACACTTGGACAAAAACCTGCTTGTTTACAGTCACTCTCTACCTCCCCCACTATGGTCTATGTGTCTGTCAGAAATACCTCCTTCCGAGACCATGCACAGAACCTCTCTGCAGGAGTGGGTGCAAGTATATCAGTGCAGTCACAGAGCACTTTCTTAGGGTAGAAAGAAAATTAAGTCCTGTACCATTCACAAAAACACACAGGAAACACAGCAAGATTGTTTCCCCATGTCTGTCTTTAATTCTTTGTCTTGCCTTTTTTCTGACTTATGGCAATTCCCCTCAATGTAAGAACATCCTAAAAATAAATGCTCCTATGGCTGCTTGAGATTTCTGTGTGGAGCCCAAACTTAGGGATGGCCCATAAAAACCAAGTGGTGAACTGTTCTCAGCATTAAGCATTTCAGGAAAATCAAGGGGTCACAAAAGCTATGAAGGCTCAAGATTATAAAGGAGGATCTTGTGTGGATTTCTGATCTTCTAAGTACTATCGCCACCTCTTACAGTTCTCTCACCTGGCCTTCAAATCCCATGCTTCATTACTTATCCAGAGCAATGAATGATGTTCCTGTAAATATGCAGGCAACAATCCAGTCTTTCTGCATGTCACTGAAAATCCACAGAGAAGGACTTAGAAATTTCAGTGTGTGTCAGCACTGGAAATTATTATGCTAGTGAAAGCACCTTTTCCAGTTTCTCAGTTGCATTCCATGTCATGAAGTTTCACAGGGCAGAGCACCATCCAAGGCCTTAGGAACAGTGTTATAGTGTAGTGAGAAAAGAACATGTACCTACTTGCCCATTCCATGCAGACATGGAGTGTAATCCTACCTGCTTTCTAGATGCTCCTGCCCATTTAAAAGGGGAGAAGGAAGTAGCTTATGTTTTCTTAACCCATCCAATCCTTATTCTTGATAGTCATTGCCAAAAGGGGTATCAAACATAGTGGTGGGACATAAGGGACTGGAAGTGGGGGAGGGAAGTCGGATACAGCTAGTTTTCCTCCAGGAAGTACACTAAATCCCAACAAAGAACCACTGGACGCAAACCAGTGACCATGAGTGGGATGCCCCACAAGTCTGCTTTTGGAAAGACAGCTTGTTATGCATATGGGATGAAAAACTGTATCCTGGAAAAACACAGAAAGTAATTTTTTTTAAAAATAAACACAATTATGTTTCTATTTCTATGGGCCACTGCCAAGTATCTCTCTGCATGTTACCCATCTAACATTTAGTGTAGCATTTTTTTTAAACCAGTGGATTAAGGTGCTTCATGGTTGTAAAAAAAATAAAAAATAAAAATATCAGTGTATTTTTTTTGGACTCTCTCTCTGCATTAGTTATTTTACAAGTTTCTCACATCCCTCTGACAATTTCTGTCTGTCTGTTTACATGTTTTAGATTTATGACTGAACGTGTGTATTGCTTTTACTGCCACCCAGGATCTGTTATCTTCAGGAGCATCAAATGTCCCTCAGCCATATTTTAGTGGACATCTGAAAACACAGGCCAGGAGTATCTATGGTGTCCTTTCAGTCCCCAGCTCTCTGATGTCTACTATTTAATGCTTAGAGCACCATCTCTCTCCCAGAGAGGTAGACTGTCAGGTGTCAACCTCTGCTCAAAGCTCAGCAAAATCTTAATCCAAATATTTTTTGAGTGAGTAACAATGAGAGCTGCACACTCCTAACTCTAATTTAGCCTCTATCACAGCTATTTTAGCTGCATACTTCAGTTCTTAACAATTGGTGATCATGACACACATTAGAAGCCAGCTACAACCATCAGTGACACCCATTTTTTTTCCGCTCAGGTCTCTGATCTGTCAAACAAATAAAGGGGTCCTATGAATACCCACTGATATTACACAGCTAAACTAATTTGAGGCACAGTTCTAGAACTCTTCAATGTTACTTATAATTGTGCTGAGGCTTAGGGAACATCGTTGAAGTATAAGCATTCTTCTACGTGGTTTCCAGTTTCTCTGGAAGAAGAAAATATTAAGCACAAACAGAACTGCAGTAAAGAATAGTAGAAAGGCTACCCTCCTTTTTGACTGTATAAGCAATCGGTGGCACCTTCCTACTGACTTCCAGTCAGTGTTCTGGGGAATGTGTTTGTCAGTGAAAACCTGACTGGAGAAAGTGATAAATGACATATTTTGATTTGTAAATGTGTACTGTTATCTGCAGGAATCCCCCCATCAGAGGGGCACTCACCTTCACTGGAGACATACAGGAGTGCCACATGTAACATGCATTATAAAATATTTGGATATTAGTGTTGCAAGGCAGCAAGTTGGTCAAGAATGGTCACTCCCACTCCTGAGCAAGCAGCCTTGCCCATGCATTTCCTACCTGGGGAAGTGAGTGGATGTTCAATGGTCTCCACTCCCGGATGTGGCTGGAGAGTCCACTCCTGTACAGAGCCCCTGCCAGTTGGTGGAATGCCAGGAACCTGCTCATTTGCAGTGGGGAAATGATGGATCTGTCACTTTAAACCACAACAGCAACCCTTTCCAGTGTCAGATGGTGGCCAGGATCTCTTTCCTGATGTGAAAGCAAGCAGTGAGCTCTGTCTAAATATTCTGAAAAAGTATTTTTTTGAGGAGTTAGCCTATCTTTCTTGTAGCCTGAGCTTTTGACTGATATGAGGCACCACAAACTGTTTTGACATCTACACTTTGTTTTGGCTTTTTCGATGCTGCTTACCAGCAAGGACTGGGAGTGTTCCTGCAATTGTTGGTCAAAATCCAAGCCAAGATCAGCTGACAGGTCTCAATGATACATCAGTGCCTAGATCCCATTGCTTCCTGGAGCAAGAGCAACCCACATGCCTCTATGGACCTACCCAGCTCACCCAGGACCATGATCCATGAGATGGGTGAGAACTGTGGAAGAAACCCTCTAGTACAAACCATATCAAACTCAATTCCCACTGCTGTTTGTTTCAGGTTTTCCTTTCTTTCCTTTTCTTTGGCTCCATTTTGAATGCCTTCTGCAAGTAAAAGACATAGTAGCACTTCCTCTTTTGGAAGAAAGCCTGAACTCAACTCTTACTCTGAATTCCAGAGTGGCAAAAAAATATCCCAATGATCACTGGATGCAGCCGTTACAGAGCTGACACACCACTGAAGCTTTTAGCAGGGCTGGGTTTCGGCCCAGCCTGGCATCTCTTCTAAATGCTCTGCTGTCAGTGTCCATGCCAGATAGGAGACAACTGGGTACAAATCCTAGCAAAAGAGATTCATACACAGTGTTTAGAAAGTGTTTCTAATAGTATGGCTGGTTAAGTACTGGCTTGGATCATCAGAGCAGGGTGAGAATCCCAAGCATTTAAGGATTTTGAGAATGGGTTTAGCAAAGATCAGCCAGGAACAACATAATTCTGTGAGCTATTGGGATCTTACCAAGCTTCTTTGCCTGATACTGAACTTCTAAGAAGTAAGTCAGTTTAAAAACTCCTTTACTCTGTACAACTAGGCAGGGGAAGAAGAGGGCTTTGGGGGATGAAGCGTAATCTCTAATCACCAGACAACAAATCCTGTCAGCCTCATTCCAACTAGCAGCATTATCACATCCCAGCTACCTGTGCTGCTGAAGCTGACATGGGAAACAGACTGCTGCAGGCTGTGCAGAGGACACAGGTGCTGCCATCTTTACAAAGCAACAACAGGAATGTAAAAGCTGTTTAAAATCCAGATAGGCAGTGTCTGGTCAAAATGCTGTCCAGAGAAATGGCAGGTGTTTGTTCTCATTAGACCTCTTCATGTCACTGCTCGTCGGAATACGAAAAAGAATAATTTGTGTGTGAAGGGGTAAAGAAGGGTCAGGGTCACATTATTCTTTGCTGTCTTTGTTCACTTAGAACAAAGCAAGGAGTCAAACTTGAATCCACAGAGTGCTTGGGAACCTGTTTACATCTGTAACTAGCGTAGCGTTAATTAAATCAAAATGGATTCACAGACATGCTCTCTGTGCTAGTTTGTTCTTCTACATATTTAACTTTTTTCAGGGAGAGTAGTGAAAGATATTCCTTTTGTGTGTGAGTGTGACAATTTAAGCACAGTTCTCTAACACTCCAGCCTGCTCTGCATGCATGGTGCAAATTTCAAAAATAGACAATTCACAGTCCAGAATATTATTATGGTTCTCATAGTAAACGTATTTTAGCTTCAGAAGTTGTACAAGGAGTAAAATAGGATAGTTATTTTGTCAATAAAACTTGGGTTTTATCTAAATTAAAATGGAAGATTTCTATGGACAACAGTCCCAAATTTCAACTAGGATTATATTACATGTTATCTCATTAGTATTCAACATCATCACTACAGCCTCCAGTTGCAGCTGTACCCTATAAAGTGTCTGTGTGAACACAGCATTGAGCAGGATATGTGTTTCTAAATCAGTCTATATCAAATTAATTTAGTGATAGACAGAGCAGGGTTTTTGCCTGATGCTCTGCTACCAGTCTGTAAGGCCAAATGACAAATTTTCCTTCAATCTGTAATACACATGATAAGTAGATTTCCGTTTTAAAATCAGACTCCAAAGCAGATCTGGTGGCTAAGAAAGCCCTATACTTGTTGAAAAAAACCTCTCAGGTAGGAAGGAATGTAACATTTTGATAGGCTATGAGACAGCCAACAGTGCTGTATTTATAATGCTGTTAATGTCTGGATGGGCTCTGAGGAGGGTTATAAACCGAGTTCTGGGACTTAAACTGCTCTGAAGTGTTGGCAACCAAAGCTAGGGCTCATACAGCTGGCTGGAAAGGCTGGCTCCAGAGCCACTGCCCTGCCAATCACTAAAGCAAGTCACTACAGACTAGTTAGATCATTCCATAGCTCTGGCTTGCACCCTAAAGCCAGAAGGAGCTGGGAGACAGTGTAGAATCTGCCCTTGGGAAAGGTCAAGGTCCTTCAGCCTCCTGCTGAGTCTTCAGATCAGATGGAGAAAGGAAGAAATGTTTCCATGCTTTATCAGGAGAGGAAGTCCCCAGTACCATAAAGATCATAACTCAGCTAAGGACTGGGAAGAGAAGCACTCACCATTTCCACAGTAAAGACCTGGTTAATGGAAAGAGCAGTGCACCTCCACTCTGAAGGGGCTGAGGAATGGGTGGATAAATGACCAGCTATACCTGCCATTCCAGGGCAGACTGTCTGCTGAAGTACAAAATACACAACAAAAACTGACTACCAAGTGTTATAAGCTTGACCTGAGATAATGTTTTGCTCAGTCTCTTACAGACATATCTATGTACCTGTGATGTCTTGCTAAAGACATTGACCTATCAGAATGTGGTCCATGACATATACAGAGTATTTTTTAAAAGGAAGAACAGTGGTTGCTGTGAACCCAAATCAACTTGTTGCCTGTTGCATAGGAGGGGATGTTAATCTCAGTTATTTGTAATCACAGCTGTAGAAGCCTGACTCCCACAGCCAGTATGATTCCAAAAGGCTTCAGAGTGCTTTGGGCCATATTATTTGGTATGATTTCACTTATTTACACTCCTTTAATTATGCCAGGAGTGGCGTAAGAGCTAAGATTTTCTTTGTGCTTTTTATTAGAGTTTTGAAGTTTAATGAAACCTTCTTGGCTTTTTTTGTTTGTGTGTTTGTTTGTTTTTATGTGGATCCTTTTTTGCTTTGATTTTTTATTTCAGCCAAAGTGAATGCAACTGAAATATTAAACTTAACTTGATTTGAAGGGAAGGAGGAAGGAGACATGTGATCTCATTAAACCACTTAATTTGTCCCTGAGAGCAACAGACCTTCCTTTCCTCTGATTTTAAAATTTTCCTAAAATTTACTGGAATCTTTGGCAAATGCAGGATGTGCTTTTGTTTCATAATGAAATATACAGCCAGGGTCTTTGAAAGTTCAAAACAGGCCCCCAGGAACTGCTAAAGATATTGCTATCTAACTTTGTTGTCACTTTCTGTGTTTATCCATGATATGTCCTATATTTGGCATTAAACTGATTTTCTTTTATATAGGTTATTTATAGAAGAGAAAAACACCTCTGTGGTAACAAGACTCCCTGTTGAGGATTGTGGGAAAGTAAAGAAGTTGAATGGAAAGATAGAAATGGGTCTTACTCCCAAGGGTTGTCTTTTCAAGGCTTGAGGCTTTTTTGCTTTTTTTATGAGTTTCAAATGCAAACTAATGGAGAACATATGGTGGCAAACACTGCTGAATTCAGTGGAAATAGACATAAGAATCTTTAAGTGTTGAGGCTTGGTCCTTTTGGGAACAAGAGATACAAGTGGATTGACAGGAGACAGTGGGATTTACATGTGTCTGGAGTTCAGAGAGATTTCTGGTAACCTGTTTGTGCTCATCACTGCCTCCCTCGAAAATTTTCAGGGGCTAAGTCTTTCCAGCATGTGAACTTAGCCTTGTTGCCCTGTTTGTCTAGTTGAGAGAAGATAACTGTGACAAGTGCCTTTTTCAGATTATTTATGAAGAACTGCATTGAGAGACTAGGGAAATCAATGAGCCTCACTGCGGCTAATTCATGATTTACGACATCTTCACTGAACCAAACATTTCTGGAAGCCAGTTTTGCTTGTCATCCTACAAAAACATTCAATTCATCTATCCTGAATCTGCAGACTGCATCTAGTGACATCTACCTCTTTTGTGGCAAGATTCATCAATCCACTCTCAAAACAGGTGACCATGTTTGGGGAGGGAAGTAGAATCAATAAGGCAAACTTTTGTGAATTATCACCTTAAGTATTTTTCCCCTAATTACCTTTGTCTGCACAATGCATTGACAAGGGATTTCCCCAGAAAAAAAAAAAAATTCAGCAAGAAGCTCTGTTCTCAGGTAGCAGATAGGTATAACAACTAATGTGCAAAGAAGTAATTTAATTTATTAAATCGCTGGCATTTTGTAGATCCAGTTAGGTTTCCGAGGGTCCCAGTAGAGATATTAGAAAAGGGGAATGGTGGGGGAAGAGGCAGAGAAAATAATGCAGATAATTATTTCAAAGAGGAACTACTGGAATTACTCTGATTCACCCTATTTTTTTTCTCACTGACTACATATGGAGTCCAGGGAGGCTAGCCAGCTGCCTTAGTTAATGAGGTACCTCCTACATAAGGGTGATGTGAATATCCATGGATTTGCCAACAGAAGTATATGATAAACTGTACACTGTGCCAGCTAATATGCAAAGTTCCTATTAACTCTAGAGAGAGGCTCTGTTGTAGCAGACATCTGTTTTCCCTGATGTAGAGTAACATCAAGATAAATGAGGCAGTGAGGATGCAGTAAAACACAAATTAAACTGTTTTGCAGTCTTTCTTATGCATTCTTGGGAAAAAAAAAAAAAAAAAAAAAAAAAAAAGGCAAAATCATGATCTTGCATCTATCTCCCTTCTACACCAAATACACCCTCTAGCCTAGAAAAGAGGCAGGCTGACAACAGGACTTCAAACAGCATGCCTTCAATTTTGGTGAAGCTGGCCACTGACTTGGAATATGAAGGGTTCATTTGGAAGAAAGAAGGAAACCTGAAGTTTCCTATGATGGCCATTTCTGAGAATCTTCTTTCTGAAAGACACAGGAAGGACGGTTTTGAAATCATCTCCACCATGGACTTCTCATAGGAACACTGAGTGCTAACAGGATGTTGGGGCCTTTAATGACACCATTTGGTTGCTGATTATTTGTAGGTTGGGGCTTAGTGGGTGGCATTCGAGCTCTCTGTAACTTTTTCATCTTGCTGTTGCTTTTGGCTGTGTTTCTTTTTTTCTTTTTCTTTTTCCTTTTTTTTTTTTTTTTCCCCTGTTCCCTGGAGTGACCGGGAAAGGGTGATGGTGGGAGAACACAGCATTCACAGCTAGCCTGAGACACTCGCCAGTTTGTTTACTTAAACAACAAGCATCCAGCATGCCAGGAGAGCAGTGACAGAGGGCAGTTCCTGAATGGGATGAGAGAGTATGTCTTCTAAAGGGCCCACCCACATAGCCTGAAAGGGTTTAGGAGTGCTGACTCCTTGGAAGGAAATTACAGCTTTTGTGTTCAGAAACGTCACAGGCTACCCAGTAATGCGTGTGATGTGGGGATCTCACAAGCTGTTTGTAAGTGGCCAGAGGCAAAACTCTACTTATTTTCCCTTTATTTCCTTCAACCCTCTGTGTCCCCCTACATTGGACCCCTTTTGGGGGCTGTCATTCTCACCATCCTGTGTGCAGCTGGCATAAAGCAGTAGAGTTCATTCCTCTTCAGATGGAGGGAGAAGGGGGTTGTATAAACAAACAGAACAACAAGAACATTTCTAGGAGCAACATCAAACCTAACCTTTTGTTTTATGGCAAAAAAGTAACAAAGATATTCTTGGGAAAGCAGCTTAGCTGAGAGGGGAATAAACACGAACCCTTGAACTGTTGTGCCTGTGTGGAGCTGAGCAAGCAGTGCTTTGCTTTCTTACCAGGGCTCTGAACTCTGCTGGACTATAAAAATTTACATTGTCATCGTCATTGTGTGAAGTCTCATAACCTCAGAACTCAGCTGCAATGAAGCAAAACAAACCTTCTGCTATCTGTTGTTTTTCTAGCAAGCCTTCAGTAGGATTTCTGCTGACAGCTCCTCAGCACGGTGATATGTGACAACAGAGCTCATTGATCTCTGCTGCTTGCTTGCTGCTTTTCCAGATTGAGGTGAAGGTGTTCACTTTGACCTGCAAAGCCCTAACTGTTTTTTGGACTTTCTTACTTGGATTTCTCCTTTTGCCAGCTGTGACCAGTGGAGGTGCCCCAGATGTTATGTTTATAAGAGAGAGCAGTGAGAGCAGTTTCTCATTAAGGATGTTGGATGGATGGCATAAACTCCTCCACACCCAATTCTCCTGAGCCTTGAGCATGCAAAAAGATTGCAAAAGGAAAAGTAATTTCCTTTGGGTCCTGTCATATGCCTGATGCACCTTTGAAAGACAGAACAGAGAACCAAAAAGTTTAGTCCTGGGTATTCTACACACCAGCCTATCTGCTTTGTTACTGGGGTTTTTAACTCCCTGCATACTGGTAATGAAGTACCAACTGAAATTCAGTTCCAGCAGCATTTGGGAGACTAATTTCTTCAGTCACAGGGAATGAAATTAATTTACTCTAAATTCAGATGCCTAAAATTTAGACATCAACATATATATTATATATATTTTTGTATTATACTTATATTTATATTATATATATATGTTTATATAT
>NW_009953311.1:475250-504239 GCF_000747805.2 Chaetura pelagica
ATTCACAGCTAGCCTGAGACACTCGCCAGTTTGTTTACTTAAACAACAAGCATCCAGCATGCCAGGAGAGCAGTGACAGAGGGCAGTTCCTGAATGGGATGAGAGAGTATGTCTTCTAAAGGGCCCACCCACATAGCCTGAAAGGGTTTAGGAGTGCTGACTCCTTGGAAGGAAATTACAGCTTTTGTGTTCAGAAACGTCACAGGCTACCCAGTAATGCGTGTGATGTGGGGATCTCACAAGCTGTTTGTAAGTGGCCAGAGGCAAAACTCTACTTATTTTCCCTTTATTTCCTTCAACCCTCTGTGTCCCCCTACATTGGACCCCTTTTGGGGGCTGTCATTCTCACCATCCTGTGTGCAGCTGGCATAAAGCAGTAGAGTTCATTCCTCTTCAGATGGAGGGAGAAGGGGGTTGTATAAACAAACAGAACAACAAGAACATTTCTAGGAGCAACATCAAACCTAACCTTTTGTTTTATGGCAAAAAAGTAACAAAGATATTCTTGGGAAAGCAGCTTAGCTGAGAGGGGAATAAACACGAACCCTTGAACTGTTGTGCCTGTGTGGAGCTGAGCAAGCAGTGCTTTGCTTTCTTACCAGGGCTCTGAACTCTGCTGGACTATAAAAATTTACATTGTCATCGTCATTGTGTGAAGTCTCATAACCTCAGAACTCAGCTGCAATGAAGCAAAACAAACCTTCTGCTATCTGTTGTTTTTCTAGCAAGCCTTCAGTAGGATTTCTGCTGACAGCTCCTCAGCACGGTGATATGTGACAACAGAGCTCATTGATCTCTGCTGCTTGCTTGCTGCTTTTCCAGATTGAGGTGAAGGTGTTCACTTTGACCTGCAAAGCCCTAACTGTTTTTTGGACTTTCTTACTTGGATTTCTCCTTTTGCCAGCTGTGACCAGTGGAGGTGCCCCAGATGTTATGTTTATAAGAGAGAGCAGTGAGAGCAGTTTCTCATTAAGGATGTTGGATGGATGGCATAAACTCCTCCACACCCAATTCTCCTGAGCCTTGAGCATGCAAAAAGATTGCAAAAGGAAAAGTAATTTCCTTTGGGTCCTGTCATATGCCTGATGCACCTTTGAAAGACAGAACAGAGAACCAAAAAGTTTAGTCCTGGGTATTCTACACACCAGCCTATCTGCTTTGTTACTGGGGTTTTTAACTCCCTGCATACTGGTAATGAAGTACCAACTGAAATTCAGTTCCAGCAGCATTTGGGAGACTAATTTCTTCAGTCACAGGGAATGAAATTAATTTACTCTAAATTCAGATGCCTAAAATTTAGACATCAACATATATATTATATATATTTTTGTATTATACTTATATTTATATTATATATATATGTTTATATATTATACTTATAATTTAATACTGCTGCATCTAGACATTACTTAAAATTAATTATTAGACTAGACTTAAATAGCACTCAATGGAGAGGAATTTTTGTGACCTATCAAGACAACTGCCATGGAATGAGAGGAGCCATGTCTCTTCACTGATAGAAAAAAAATGTCAAGAAAGTGGGTCACATAATACTGAATTTTATTTTCTTTTTTTTATTCTTCTCTTTTAAATACATCATCTTTCCATGGTGCATATTCTTTTCCAAAATGTTAGTGAGTACTTGGTAACACGATGCTCTTTCCATCCTCAGCTTTTAGGTTGAGATCAACAGCAGTGGTTATCATTCTTCTGGTCATAGGACACCTAGATAGCTTTCTAGGTCTGGACTTTACTCCCTAAGCATAGAATACTAATCTACCCTTGCCTGATCAGACTTGCCATTACACAAAACCATGTACAGTTGTCCCCTTCTTTTTCATAGAATCATATCATAGAACCATAGAATCACAGGGATTAGAAGGGACTTGTGAAGACCATCAAGTCCAACCCCCCTGCTGCAGCAGGAACACCTGGGGAAAGCCACACAGGAACACATCTTGAAAGTCTCCAGAGCAGACTCCACAACCACCCTGGGCAGCCTGTTCCAGTGCTCCTCTGGGTGCTGCTTATTGTGGTTCTTCATATCTGTCAGGTGTAACAGGCTTCTTAAAGCTTTGGATGTTTCAGAAACCTGGAAATACTAGAACTTTCTTCCACTCTTCTGAAGGCTGGGATCAGCCTTAGTGAACAGTATGGGTGAGCTCATCTTTGATCTCTTAGCCTTTCCTCATATAACAGATGTTCCCTTAATCATCCTTGTAGCCCTCTGTTGGACTCTTTCTAGTAGATCCCTGTCCGTCTTGAACTTGGGAGCCCAGAACTTGACATAATACTCCAGATGTGGTCTTACAAGGGCAGAGTAGAGGGGGAAGAGAAAGTCCCTTGACCTGCTGGCCACACTGTTCTCAATACATCCCTCTCTCAGCCATAAGGGCACATTGCTGTCCTATGGATAACTTGTTGTCTACCAGGACCCCAAGACTCTTCTCCATGGGGCTGCTTTCTAGCTGTCAATGCCTAATCATGCATGGTGTTCTTCTTCCTCAGATACAGGATTCTACACTTATTCTTTTTGAACCTCATTATGTTCACCTTTTCCACCTCTCCAGTCTGTCTAGATCTCACTGAATGGCTGCACAGCCTTCAGGTGTATCAGCCAATCCTCCTAGCTTCGTATAATCAGCCAGCTTGCTGAGGATACACTCCATCCCCTCATCCAGGTCATTGATGAAGATGTTGAATAAGTCTGGGCCCACTACTGACCCCTCAGGAACACCACTAGTCACAGGTCTCCAACTGGACCCTGCACCGTTGATCACAAAACTCTGGGCTCTACTGTTTAGCCGTTCTCAATCCACCTCACTGTCCAGTCATGCTTCCTGAGCTTTTCCATAAGGATGTTACAGGAAACAGTGTCAAAAGACTTGCTGAAGTAGAGGAAGACAAAATCCACTGTTCTCCCAGCATCTATCCATTCTATCACATCATCATAGAAGGCTATTATATTAGTCAGACATTATTTCCCCTTGTTGAATCCATGCTGGCTACTCCTGATAACCTTCTTTTCTTCCATGTGCTTAAAGATGACCCCCAGATTGAGCTGC
Organism: Chaetura pelagica; assembly: GCF_000747805.2. Taxonomy (NCBI): domain Eukaryota; kingdom Metazoa; phylum Chordata; class Aves; order Apodiformes; family Apodidae; genus Chaetura; species Chaetura pelagica. Next base: position 478,316 of record NW_009953311.1, read on the forward strand.
TCTGTCATCTTTCCAGAGATGGAGGTGAGGCTGTTTGGTCTGTAGTTACCTGCGTCCTGTTTTTCTTATTCTTGTGAATAGACAAAATAGAGCTCATTCTCAAAGTGCACATTCTTGGGCAGGTTTGAAATCTTCTAGAATAGAATCATCCCCTGCTTGCATCCCATGGTTTTAGGAGACCAGTGAAAGCAAGTTTTTTAATTGGCATCAGAGCACAGCTAACCAGCCTTCTTTGAGGAGTGCAGTTTTCTCCTCACTTTTCCCACGAAACACTGCAGCAAGCTAGTAAATACTTGCTGTAACTGCAGCAAGCTTCACCAACCATTAATGTAATGCTCACAGAGTAACAGCAGTATCCTAAACTACAGATAATGATGTATTTTGGGACAAGAAAGACTAGATTTCTGTGCATCTATGTGCATATGCACTTGTGCACCTAGTTCTTTACATGTGAGAACCACATCTCTGAACGGAATAAGTAAATAAAACCACTTGAATGAAGACAAAAGCTAAGCTCCAGAACTAGGGACAAACAGAGCTGAATCTCTGCACTCTGTCCAGCCCATGAAGTCGTATAATCACTCTATTTATTTTATAGATACTGCTGTCTGTCTGACAGCAATTCACTTCTACTGCTTCACTGTATTAAGGAGAAGGAGATAAATCCATGTGAATCCTCCCCAGATGCTGTGAGGGCTCCCTTCTCCATAGTGAGCCACGGCATAAAAAAAAGATGTGTCAGCTACTCTGACACATCTGTTATAAATTTAAAAGGTATACAAATTAGTACATACACACCCACGTTAACCACACAGTCTCATAAGTATATAGGTTGAATGAAAATTATAAAAAAGCAGTGCTCAGATATTTCTTGCATCTGGGTGTTTCAGAAGTGGTCTTGAAATAAACAATATTCTTACATTTCATGTGGACTGTAGAGATATATTTTCTCTTTTGTCAAAACTGAGATTTATCAGCAGGCACAATGTCTCTTGGCCATGTCACTGAACACTATTTCATAGATTGTTACTTATCGTAGACCTTACAACTGGTGCCTGATTTTGCCATTGATTAGCTTTCCTGTTCTGTAGTCTCTATGCTGATCATATGCATAACTGAAGTGTCTGCCTGGGAGATGTAGCCCTGCATCCCTCCCTGCACATAGTGGATAACCCTATGTATTGAGAGACAAAACCTCTACTAATAGAGCATTTCAAGTCACGTGCTGCTACTCCAGTTTGTGTTCCTTCAGTTGCTATTCGTTGTGCGGGATGCTGATATTGAGTTTCACACAGGGTCTCTGAAATATTGAGCTACTGCAAAATGCTCCCTTAAAAAAAAAAAAGACATTTGTAAACATTGCTACCTTGTTTTAAGTCTCTGAAAAACTTTGCCCTGAACAGTTCACCATGCAGACAGTCTAAATGATCAGATTCTTGAACTACAGTAAGTGTTTCTATGTTTCACTAAGAAACCATGGCACAATCATTCCCTGGTATAATTTTAATTGGAGTGTCAGACTGTCCCTGGGGAAGGGAGAAGGAAAGTCTAGCACAAACCTTTTTTAAACACACATTCCTACTACACTCTACCAGAGGGACTAGGCACTTTTATTATGTCACAATTAATGACTGAATCTGAACCATTTCCTTCAGGGACATGGTTAAACTGGTAAATTTTGGCTCATTTCAAAGTGATCACATGAGAAGCAGAAGGAATCCTGTTTGTTTACAAGCCTTAAGTGAATAACAAACCTCTAAGTCAGTACTGTCAGCGGCACCCATTTCAGTTGTGCCAAAATTATGAACCCTTAATCAGCACCTGCCCTGAAGGAGGAAGGAGGTGGGCAACTGTCATGCAGAATCTGTTCGCACTTCTATCAACTACTGCCTTCTGCCCAAACCAGCCAGGAGTGACAGAGCTTTATGGAAGGTGTGTTTTAGGAGCAAACATTTGCCTCCAAAATATCTCTGCATGTTTTTTTGCTGCAGCTCCGACAGTGGACTTCCTGTAGACAGAATTCTGACTGCTGTGCTTCTGTGTCTGAGATGGCATGAAGCCCAAAGTACCTATACCAAATTACTTGTTTTGGACCTAGAGTGGGAAATCTGACAGAAAACAGTAGTGTAGATACAGACATAGAAGATTAGCAGTTCTCCCACATAATAAAAATACCCTAAAGTCCCTACTCCTAAAATATTTAAAACAAAATGAAGCAACAACATATTAACACACAAATTGCTACTCAAGCATGTGAATATATGATAATAAAAATGACCTGTCAGCTCTCATTCTTAAGATTCTCATGTGGTGGGAAGCCTGCTGAAATCTATATGGAATCCAGATAAATTCCAATGGTCCATATGGCACTGGAATTAAAGGGTCATGATTTCAAATAAATTCAAACACACCATGAGTTTTAGAACTGAAATATATGTTTTGGTAATCCAAAATTTGGTTACACTAAATCTGAGATTGCTGCAGTGTTCTATTACCATTATCTTCCTTAAGGATTTCAAGTATTATCAAATTCAGGCTCTTGCAATCAGAGGTCCAGTCCACTCATCCCACCTAACTGCCAGAAGAGAAAACAACTACTTTTATCTGAGACACTTGCCATATTTATTGATATACCATTCTGGTAAATGAGGGAGAAGAGACGAACCACATATTCAGTGAAGCTATTTTATGGTCATATTTACTTTGTAACAAGCAACCTGGAATTCACAGTGAACTTGAGGAGTTGTTTTAGCTGCACAGAGGAAAACAAGAGTCCTTTTAGACATCCTCAATCAAAATTCTGGAAGTTTGCTTTGGCTTTTGAAGTGACATTCCATTTAGAAATGTATCCAGCTTTATTTAATGAAAGCGAAAAATCTCTGAATGAAATTCTGCATTTTGGGGTTAAACAAAAAGCCTTGTTCATTGTCTTCACCAATGCTTTTCCAGCTTCACCATTTGCCTGTGACTGAAAACTCAATGGAAGCTACAAGTGAACTAAAGGAAGATGCAGTGCTTTTAGTGAAATCTGAAATTAGTTTTCAGGAACACATCCTGTCAGAGCACAACAGTAGCAATGAAAGCATGCACAGCAGCATGCCAATGACCATCTGATTGCTCTCTCAGCAAGAGATGACAGGAGCCTGTGGTACCCAAATCCGCTGCACATGTCCTTTCTATTTGAGAATGCAAGGTAACCTATGAGCTTAGGCTGTATGAAATGGAAATTCATTTTCTCTCTATTGTATTTCTACTATTTGATCCTCAGATAAAGGAAAACAATATTGAGATTATAAGCATTTGTACTATTTTTTCTTTTCTATTGAGACAAACATGAGCTTCAACTTCTATAGAAAATCTTGGGTCATATTTTTTTAATTAATCATGGTGTTTATTAGATAAAGTAATACTGACAGTAATCACCATATGGGACTGCAAACCACTTGTCTGCTTCAGGAAGCTCAGAAAGTCCTCTTTCAAATTGCCACCTTACTGTAAAACCATTTGCAGCCTTAATAAGTGGGACTTCTGTCTATACCCCAATGACAAAAAAAAAAAAAAAAAAAAAGGCAATGCTTCTTATTTGTCCTGTCTGATAGACATAATAAAGAAAGTCTGTGGAAAACATTACAAAATTGCACACAAACCAGACCATGTTGAACAGCTGCTAAACCTATAGAAGTCACATTGTTTCCTGCACTGGTTGTTTGAGGATCTGAGCTTATTGAAGCTGGGGTGATTTGGAACAGCTTAAAGAGCAGCTATTGACTGAAGAACACTCTTGTATGGAAAATCATTGTTTGGTAAAATTTTATTACTTCACAGCTTTTTACCAAGAGGAATTTTAACAAGGGAAGTTTCCTTCAAGGTTTCTTTATGAAGTGGGTGAGTTCCCTGTTTCTCTACAGATTAAACTATTCTAAGAACCTTTCTTATCTTTCACCTACTGGAAAGAACAAAAGGCATCACCTGGCTTTAGCAGTGCAAGCCTCTCATCATGAATCAATCCCACCCACCTAAAAAGAGGAAGAATTCCCAGCACAATTCGTATTGAAGGAGCTGCTGGTAGTGACTAGGGTATCCCCTCTGGCTAACTGTTACATTTTCAGTAGTCGCCTCCCTGTTGACCAGGACATTTGCCAGCAAGAAAAGCTTTGAATTTCTCTTCACCACAGTGTCATTCCAACAGGAAGGCAGAAGGTACAACCAATGCTTTCACTACCATGTCACCTAGAGCATCCCTGCATAGCATGCAATGATTCAGAGGTGAAGGATCTTTCACCAGATGCAAAGAGGTGGAAAGACTTGGGCTACCAACACAAGCTGACATACGCTCCAGATGCATGTGTGCATTCTCTTGACTCATCCCATTGCTGTGAGGTGCTTATACTCTGTGGCAAGGCTTGTTTCAGTGGCTTATCCCCAGGGGACCAAACCAGCAGTAGCAATAGTGCAGTGTCACATGCATAGTAATTTTCATTCAGTATTTCTAATGCAACAGCATTATCCCTGGAGCACATGGAAGGAGATCCAGATACCAAAATATGTAATCCTTCTTGCCTTTCTGCCAGACTATCATTCATCGTCTTTAAAACCCATACTCATAAACATGAAGAATTATGTTTCATCTCACATTAGGCTTAAATGCCATTTCTAAAATGCTGTTCTGCATCAGGACGCACGCAGGACACTGATGAGAAAATAAAGTGTAACTTTTTAATTATATTTTTGAAATATGCCTAAATGTTGGCCAAAATACTGTTACGTTTCTACAAGCATAAAAATACTATTTTATTTATGCTGTCCTCCTACCTCAATAATAGAGACCTTTTCCTAATCATGTGTCCTTAATGCTTCACTCTGCATTTTTTCTCCTGACTCAAGGAAACATCAATTTAATTATCCTAAAGCCAAGGTCAAAACAAAGGACTTGAGTGACATGAACAAAGTGAAGATGTTTTTCATTGTATCTTAATATCCTAAAGCTTCACATTTTGTAAATTGCATCATTGTGGGATTTATCTTCCTCATTTATTCCAGTGTCCAGACATGATGAGAAAGTCTAATGGTCTCAGAAGAAAAAAAGATGCATCATAAAAGACAACAATTGCTCTCTATGTGGTATTGAACTCCCACAACTAGAAAATGATGTCAGTGCACCACAAAGTCAGCTGCAGAGAGAGGGCAGATGGAAACACACCTTGGGGACAAATTACATGTATCTGTCATTTCCTTGCTGAAGCACTACATAGAATCTTGTCTTACAGAGCAGTTAAATGCCAGGTCCACTGGCATTTTTTTATATATTTTTTTTTCCCAAAAAATTGCACACGTGTTTAGGGAATACCATGGAAAATATTCAAAAATACCACAAACCTATTTCCTTTCTCCGGCATTTGAACCTCTGAGCTCTACCAGCAAAGCGGAAATCTCAGAGAAATCCACCTATAATTCCTTGCTGTGTGGAGAGGCTTCCTACCATCTTTTTACAGGGAGGAGTGGCAGCTACAGTAGCTTCCCTGCACAATTGCATAAGATCTACAGCTGCAGCTTGAGTAATTTTGAACTCTGGATTTGATAAGTGCTGCTGTGGTTATTGTGCTCAATGTGTGGTCTGGAAGGGAGAGGGCCTTCCTTGGGACACAGCAGCACAAGTGCTGCACGCTTCAAGCAAGACAACATGGGGCTGCTGTAACATCATCTCATTTCTGTACACGGACAATGCTGTCTTATTTGGGTCACTTCTGTCTTTATTGTCAGAATTTTACTTTATTTTTAACCTTTATACAGTCTATGCTGTGATAGCCTTTAAGAGTGGTTATGAGTTTTACTACTTAGAGAATGCCAGGAATATGAATGGTGCCACAAATATAAAAGAAGTACCTGGTCCCCACAGCTTATTATTGAACCAAAGGTATGATTAGAGCAGCAGCAGCAGAGTGCTGAATTCCAAAGATTAGCAGCCCAACATTTCTTTAATACTGCTTTCTCTATGCTCGAAACATTTGATAGACAAGTGTTTTACCCAGCAATGTCTCTTTACCTTCACCTAGCAGAGTAAAATAATTGTCTTCCAAAACCTTACGGATCAACACTGCACTTTTAAAGGAAATGATGGGAGAAGGGCAAATTGCAGCACCATTATGGCCAGGTGCATGAGGATATTCATTACTTTATAACAGCTGAAAATAAATTTAGAATACACAAGATGTGGACATGAATGATTTTGTGTCTGCTTGGTAATAAAAATCTGTGCCCATTTGCCACAGCTGGATTGGTGCTAGAGTGAGGGTAAACAACTCATCCTCAGCGGGGCAAACCTGTCACTTTACATCAAGTTGTATATCTGACATTGCTCAAGGCCAGGGCCAGAAGCACAGTTCCTAAGCACTGTGGGTGGCCCAAGAGTAGTCTTGGAAGAAGAGAAGAAGGGATGCCCTGGATGGGTGGCAGCTGAGGTGCAACAGGGAGGCAGGCAATGGTGCCTAAACCAGGAGAGCAGCACTTTAGATCCTGTTAGAGGCTGTACCTGCTTGTTACAACGCTTCCTTGAGAAGGGAAGAGGCATTCCACAGCAGAAATGAAGGTTTCATAAGAGGATGGCTCATGGTGGAAAAGGAGAAGGCCTAATCCATGGGCAGGACTAGCTATAAAGCAGGAGTCAGCTGCCTTCAGGATAGGTGTGGATGTACTGACCAAATGTCTGCAGTTACTGAAGGGTGTGAAAACGCACTGATTAAGTAGTTAATACCTTCTTGCTGTGTCTGTGAGTACCCTCATCATATCAGGCACTGCTGGGTGGCCCCTTTTTCAGATAAAAGGTAGTAAACTCTTCACATTTAAATGGGATTAAGAATATGACAACTGCAAGAATTACATGGTACTTGGGAGTGCCAGAGGCTGTCTCTATTGAGCCATTAAGAAGCAGCTAGGAAAAGCAAACCTGTTGTTAACATTAAGCAGAGATCTGCACTTACACTGGAAAATACCCAGAAATTTAAACTTTTTATTTTTTAAATTGAAAATACAGTTATTTTCATTTTTACTGTGAAGCCTGTAACCTTGCAGGATAGAAAACAGATAGATGGATAGATGGATAGATGGATGGGTAGATAGATGGATAGATGGATAGATAGATGGATAGATAGATAGATAGATAGATAGATAGATAGATAGATAGATAGATAGATAGATAGATAGATAGATAAGTGGATGAGAGTTTATCTTCAGAAACTCCAAAAGCAACAACAAAATCAAACTAGTACCTTTGCCAGTTGTTCACAAGCATATGAATTCATTATACTAACAACTGCGTTGATGCAACTGTGATGATACAAGGATAAAAGTAGTCAAGGTTTGTCAGGAAAGGCAATATGTTTTATTAGATTACAACATGAGGCAGGGCATTTGTGCCTGTAAAATTATCTATTTTTTTTTTTTTTTTTTTTTTTTTTTTTTTTTTTTTTTTTTTTTCCCCCACAAGTATAGCAGTTGATCTAATAAAGGACACTATCTATCCTGAAAAAAAATCCTCATTCTTTTTACATTGCACAGTTTTCTTTCTTTCTGTCAGACTTTCTTATACTTAAAAAAAAAAAAAAAAAAAAAAAAAGTTGCTTGTGTACAATGTTTATTTAAAATTACTTTCATATTATCCCAAAAGACAGCCAAGGGAGGGAGAGGTTAGGATGTTCCTCTGGTAGAACATCTTTCTCTCTCAACAAAGCACCACAAGTCATTTATTAGCAATGGATTTGTCTGGACTGAAACTGCTGGAAACAAAATAAAACAATAGATTCAGAGTATAACATGTTGTTCATGTGCTTACCATATGCCTGTGTTGCAAATACTGCCAGGTCCACACACAGTTATTCAATATTGAAAGAATATTATTCAACTTTTACTTAAATGCTCTGTGATTCTATCAGTAAGATGTGTTTCTATAATCCAGATGGGATCAGCAACACAGCTTAATAAGAGAGGCAGCCCTGGAAATCAAGGTGATTATCAACGTATGGGCCACCCACTCTGTGCCATTCATGGGGATTTGCCAAACAGAACAGGAAGATAAACTGGCATCTACTGTGTAACAACAGCTGAGATGTTTTGCCACTTTATTTATTGATCTATTTATTGATTTATTATGTGGGTGGAGCTTTGAGGGAAGAAAGCTGCCTTTTAAAGCCTGGATCTATAAAATCAGCATGTGAGGACAGTTAGACACTGTTCTGTGAATGTTTGTGTCAGAGACTAAAAGCTTCTGCTGCTTGTTCTCTTTTTTAAAGAATACACCATTAAACATCCTCCCTTTTAAAATTCTTGCTGTTCTGGAAATAAAGCAGAATGTGCTTTGTTTACCCAACCTGAGCAACTCATGTTGTATTTGGGTGCTTGTGGTTAAGTGAGATATACATAAAATATCTTTTGAAGCTTTCAGTCAGTACAGTCTGAACAACTTTCTTACAAAAAAATTTCAAACTTTAATTAAAACTGAGAGCATACTGCACTGTCTTGCAGGAAAACAACCCCAGAAGAATGATCAGAAGAAACACATTTAGAACCAAGGTGGAGTTAATAACTATCAAAATTAGGAGACACAGTTAAACATGAAATTGCCCTAGTGCTATCACAGCCACACACCCAAGTAACACATTTCAGTGGCTCATATCTCAAAGCAGTATTTAAAAAAAAATGTAAAATTACAACAGCTGGCATGCCATAGAGGAACCTACTGAGGGAGGCACTACACAGAGTGCATTGCAGAGAGCAGCAAGGGCCACATAACCTCTGACTCTGTCACATTGTGTGACTGAAGGCCTGTTAGCAACATACACCAAAACAACAGACGAAAGAAGGGACAGGCCTGGGGTCTGGTCACTGATGGGCACATACTTCAAGTCATGTGATGGGAAGAGTTTCAGGGCCCTTAAGAGTAAGACTGCTAAAGCCTGCAGCCTTACGGAGAAGTAATGGGACAGACAGTAATAACTCAGATGTTTGCAGATTTTGATTGCTCTTACATCACAAGAGTAAAATAAATTAAGTTACCTGGTTCTGCTTCTTCAGTTTTCCTCTGCTGCTGAAATTCAATTCTATTTCCAGCTTACTCCTCCCTACTTTTCTTTACCCCACTCTCTTGTGCATATTCAGGTCCTTCTGTCACTGTCCCCCTGCACATGATGCAGAATGCCATTCTGGTTACATTTGAGAGATTTCCATTTTGTTTGAAATGTTAATTATAATCTTAAAAGACCAGTGTTGCCCAGTTTATACACACAGACTGGAGAGTAGGGCGTAGAGTGGATCAGAAATGAGATACAGGTGAAAACTGAGGATAGAATATAAAAACAGAGTAAATACTAAGTTATACTTTCACGCTAACCTTACTGGTCAAAGCAGAAATAAAGCCAAAAGTAGACAAGCTAGGAAATTTGAGTGACACATTAAAGCAGTCTTACATGTTGTAAATATTAGACAAATACGACAAATAACAAACAGGTTAACAAAAAGGACTATAACTACATTTGATCATCGAGAAGGTATACAACGTTCTTCCACTTTCTTCAGAGGCAAAAAAGGTATTTTATGCACCTAATGTCACTTATACCATTGTTTCCTTTCCCAGAGTATCAAGAAGTATTTCTGTTTGTGTGGAGCACAGTGAAAGATAAGAGCCCATGAAGCAGTCAGATGATCTGAGTCCTTGCCATATATTAGCCCATGGATAGGAACAGAACAGTGAAGGGGATTTAGACTGAAGTCTGCAGGCAGAGCAGACACAAACCAGAACCAGGTGTGCCCGTACAGGCTGATCTCCTGTAGTGTTGATCCTTCTTCAATATTGTGTTGACACCAGTGGGCTTTTGGTGTGAGCACACATGGTTGGCTCCTTTGGAAGTTATTAATGTGGATGAGTTGTTGAGAGTGTATGAAAGGCTGGACTTTATGCTGAATTGTCAGATTTTCCACCTCAGCGAGGAGCTGTAATATTCTGTGTTCTGTGTATGGCTGAGGTCAGAACAAAGATCCCAAGCTCTGATGTATTTACCTGAGTTTCACTGAGTTCTGGAACAAGCAAGACACTCTTGAAACCAGCATTTCATTTGGTTTAGATTTTCCCTTTGTATTTTTTTTTAAAGACTGTACTACTCTTGGAGAAAGAAATTCAATGAATGTACGAAGCTTAGAATGGCATCAGGAAAAGCAAAATAAGGAGATAACTAAGGGAAACATGGCAGGGTTTTATTTTGAGGACATAGCTCCCCTCTGCGGTTATCTGTGTGTCCAGATGTTTGCGCTGCTCCCCATAATTTTTAAGCTCACGTATTTGTACAGTACTGCACATAGAATCTAAAGAACTAAGTTACTCTCCTAGCGCTGCCTTGCTCTGCTTTTTGTGAAAGCCGCTGCACCCGAGGAGCTCCGGCGCTGCTCCGGCCAACACGCTCTCGCAGCTCCCCTTAGTGGCGAGGCCATCTCTTGGTTTCCTGCATCCCGAGAGGCAGTTTCCGTCACCAGGCAGAGTTCCTGCGTTCCGCTGTGACCGGGGCAGCGCCCCAGAGCCCGCGGGCTCCACCTGCTCCGCTCCACGCCCACAGGACGCTCCGGGGTCTGCCCGGGGCCAGGCCCACCTACACCACCTCCCCAGGGAGTGGATCAGTGGTTCTGGCCTTTAGGAGCTGATGATTTTTTCCTTGCTTTCAATATCAGCAGTTCAATATCCAGTCCGAGATTTCAATTGATCTGATTAACTCGATCAGTCACTTCCCTGCAAGAAATTTGTGCTACCTCACATGACCTGTTAGGACTGGATAACTAATTGGAATGACAACACTACACTTCTGCATGATATACAATAATCAAGCTGGGCAGAACATGTCTTTTACTGCAAATAGTCATGCTGTCTCACTAGCAATCAAGTCAAAGCCCACTGAGGTCACTGGAAATTATTCTTCTACCCTGCTTTCCATGCTGATAGATCAACACTTTCTAAAGCACACTTGTGAAAATTGGCCTAACCTGTGCAGTGGAATACAAGCATCTGCAATACTACTATATGCTGTATCTTTTTTTCTTCAAGAAGTTATTGTAGGCTTTACATTCTTTAGGGCAAGAATTACATTTTCCAGTACTTGCAGTGCTAACTCATTTAACAGCAGCAACTTTAACCAGCCATTCTGACACTTGTCATAGTAAGTCTTCCAAGAAAGTGGCTTGGTCACCTGTCTGCTCAAAGACAGTAAGCAGAACTTTGACATCCATTTATATAATTTTCATGGAGCTATTTGCTGAAGTCATTTCCCCAGTATTAAGTCACACTGAGCTAACAATGTAGCGAGGTCTTGCAGCAAGAGAACATCTCCTTCTAGGTCACGGCATCTCAGCAAGATCTCTTTGTACTGAAATAGGCCTGCCTTTATCATCTCAGACAGTAGCAAGCTTCATTATTTGGCCACACAGAATATTGTCAACCTTGACATTTCAAAAACGGTCCCTGGGAAAGTCCAATAGATTTTTAATCTGTTCACAGGGAGTAGGAATCTGAGTTGCCTTGTTACTTCTGGGAGGTAAAAAACGCAGTAGCTCTACCTCCAGAAGATTTTTCACTCTCCCCTTGTGCTAGGAAAGCCATCAGTTTGAGACTTTGGCATCTAAAGGTGTGTTTGACCACTCCCTCTCTTCTTACCATTCAGCTCTGAAGTTTCCAGAATCACAGAGGGAAGAGAGGGGGAGAGAAAAATGCAAGAGCCCTCTTGGGCCACCTGCCTTTCCTGTGCTGTTCTTTAGTCTTCAAGTTGCCAGTAGCACTGGCAAGATTTTTTTCATTACACTATCTTGGAAAATGAAAAAAAAAAAAAAAAAATGTGGACAGGCAGAGCTGTTTCACAGGTTGTTTTTCTATCATGACAAATGCCCAGATTCATTTAGATTTGAAATATCAGGAGAAGTTTAGATAGTTTTAGTTTGAAACATACTGTATATAAATACTTCAGTGACTCTTGGTTTTAGGAATTCCTGAAAGGTTAAAATACACCAAAACCAATTTAGGAGACTTTGTTCAGAAGTGTATTTTGTTATGACCCTACTTTCTCAATTTGCTGAGTAAGCTCTCCAGCAAGTTGAATGTAATTCATACATACTATTCTGAAACAGGGACCTAAGTGTGTAAGTGTAAATCTAGGTACCCAGCTTGAGTATTCAATACTGAAAATGTAGTTTAGAAAGATTTCATTGTCTCACAGCTGTCCCAGGAGATGCAGGGAGATATCAAGGGGCAGTTTATACCAGATGCCTGCCATGGTTCTACTGCAGCTAGACAGTGACCGATGGTCTGTCTCACTTTGGAAAACTCTTAGTTGTAACTCTTGGTTGTTGAACTTTGTCTTCACCCTCAGAAACAAGGATGTACCAAAATATATGCTACCATGGCTTGCATAGGGTCTGCAAGTAGGGTCTTAACCACAAAAGCCCTTTAAAAAGGTAAAAAAAAAGAAAAAAAAATATTAAAACAAAACACTGACCCTTTACACACAGGTTGTGATTTATTTGTGATTCTTGAAATGCCATTATGAAGGGAAGATGAGCAGACACAGTAGAGCAGCCAAAGACACAATTTGCAGCCTCTGATTTTCTGCTGTGTTTTAGGGGAGCTGACATTTCCAAAGTGCATAATGCAGTCATTGTCGAAGCCAACACCTTCAGCTGCTCCCTTAGCAAAGGGCCTCACTACAGCTCCTTCTTGCTGTTACCACACACCAGTATTTCACAAATTTTTCAGGCAAGATTCCATATCAAATTCTTTCTCTTGTGGGTGGTCCTTGAGAACAATAGTGCCCTGTCTGTGTTACCAGTCTTGATAACAGGCTGTTTAAAACATTCAGATTCAACTATTTAGATTTATTTCCCCCAGTCATAAATTGCTTTTCTAGACAGATTTGGAGCTTCAGTCTTTGGGAAAGTCAGGCTATGACTCAGTTACTGATGTAATTGATTAAGTACATCATATGGTTAAAAGCAATCTTGCACTGCGTATTTCCCCCCCCCCCCCCCCCCCCCCCCCCTCTCCACCCTTTTTTCTTTTTTAATTCATCCTCTCTTTTACCTGAACGTGAGACTAGTTCAATAACTGAAATCTGTGTGAGTCAAAGATTTGCTGTTTGCATCCCACAACTGTGAATTGTTTTAGCTTGGATCCTCTTTGATCAACAAGCAGTGATTAGGCTGGGAGGGGGGTTAAAAAAAAATTGAGTAAAAATTTTAAAAATAACCCAGAGCTCTATACTGGCTTAGGCATTAAAAACACTTGTGTCGTGATACCTAAAGGATCCTGAAGTTCAAAAATATCTAATTTTCTGCAAACTGAGGCCCTTGTTGAACCCCAACTGCAAGAGAATCCAACCCACTAATACTTGGGCATCACACTGGGGTGACTACACACATGCATACACACCAGTTCTCAGCAGAGGAACAAAATCAGCATGAGTATGAAAGAAAGAAAAGGAGGCTCTTGAAATGTGTTGCTTTGTGTGCCATGCTGTACTTTCAAATCCTATTTATTTCTTTATATAGGTCCAGGACTTTTCTTTCTAGCTTCCCTCTGCTTACTCATCACCCCAAAAAATAGTGGAGGTATCATTCCCTGTACTAAAATCCCCAAATAAACCCTTTCTGGGAACCACTGTGGGTACAATACACTCCCGAAGGGCATGCCATCCCATGTTCTTCACTTAATGCTTTTGCACCATCATCAGTTGCATGATTGTCTCAGGTCCTCAAACTCCGTAGCCTCCCTGGCATTTGGCCTGTGAGGAAGGTAGCCATGGCCAAGAGTGTTGTGTCACAAAGGTACCAGAGTGGGTCGGAACTAAAACAGTGGTGGCCTTCCCTGCTGGCTGCCCCCATGACAACAGGGTCTGCAGGCAGGTTTTGGGGTTTTCTCCACTACATTTGGGCCAAAATGGGCATACAGTGGGTATATGGTTTCAGAAGCAGCCCGAAGTGGCACAGGCCTCACCAGGTAGGCCTTTTCTTCCAGCTGAAGGGACCATGAAGTGTTGAAGTGTCTTATGGCTTGGAACTTGTACTGTTCAGTATCTTAAGCAATTATATAAACAGTGGAGTTGAGTGTAATGTCAGCAAGTCTGTGGATGACACCAAGCTGAGAGCTGCAGTTGACATTCTTGGTGGAAGAGAAGTCATCTAAAGCAACCTTGACAGGCTTGAGGAGTTGGCCAGTGTGAACCTCATGAAATTCAATATAACCAAGTCTGAGGTCCTGCAGATGGGTTAGTCAATGTCCAATATCAATATGGTCTAGGGGATTAATGGCTTGAGAGTCACTGTGCAGGAAAGGACTTGGGGATACTAATAGATGAAAAAACTAAATGTGAGCTGGCAATGTGCACTTGCAGCCCAGGAAGCCAACTGTGTCCCAAGCTGCATCAAAAGGAACATGGACAGCAGGTATGGGGGGGGAGGTAAATCTGCCCCTCTACTCTGCTCTTGTGAGACCCCACCCGGAGTACTGCATTCAGCTCTGGAGTCCCCAGCACAAGAAGGACATGAACTTGTCAAAGTAGGTCCTGAGGAGGGCCATGAAGCTGAAGCACCTCTCCTACAAAGACAGGCTGAGAGAGTTGGAGTTGTTCAGCCTGGAGAAGTGAAGCCTCTGGGGACAATTTATTGCCACTTTTCATAGAATCATATTATTGTTTTGGTTGGAAAAGACATCTAAGACCACTAAGACCAGTTGTTAACCTAGCACTACAAAATTCAGGGGAAGGCACAATTTCTGCTCCCCCCCAAGTTCACAAATGGGTGGCTGATCCATACACTGACATTTCTGAAGGGCCAACAGAAGAGAAACCTCTCTCTGCAATCTTATGTTAACATATTGTCAGGGAGAGCACTCTGAAGACAGCAAGTCAGCAAGATTATGGCCTAATACTTCATAAACAAGAAATGAAAAGGTCAAAACATGGCTACTTTAACAGAGAGACCATGCAAGAGCAATGAGTAACAAGATCCTCCTGTTCCTCAAGGGAAAAAAATCTGTGCTGAGCTGATTGCTCAACTCCAGTAACAGCCTGCAAGGCTCATGAGGCATGCACAACCATAAACAAATGTGAGACAAGAAGTATGGAAATGTCACTTGTCATAGATTACAGGACTTGTAAACCTTGGAAACCACATCTCTGTTGCTCACTCACATCTGCCTGTAGCAATGTGTTACTGGGATCAGCATGTGTCTCTCTTCAGTGGCCAACACACAGATCTTTTGTCATTTTGGGGAGGGCAAAAGGGTGTTCTCTAACCTGAGTTAGGTAACTCATGTGAAAATCAGAGACAAAACAAGGGAATGCATAGCTACATTTTTTGTTTTCATAACAAACTGCAAGCAAAGGAGTCTTCAGAGTTTGCTGCTGCTTCTGCCATTGAATCCCCTAAGTGACCAACATTGACTGAGCAGAGCAAGAGCAGTTACTGCTCTGCAGGATTTGCATCACCCTGCTGGGTCTACTCACACGTATAAGCCAAACGTG
The DNA here is from genome assembly GCF_000747805.2 of Chaetura pelagica. NCBI lineage: Eukaryota > Metazoa > Chordata > Aves > Apodiformes > Apodidae > Chaetura > Chaetura pelagica. Next base: position 493,858 of record NW_009953311.1, read on the forward strand.
GAAAGAGCTGCCTGAGAGCAAGGCCTCAGTATGTGTTTGGACTGGAGAAGCAAAGGAAAGAGATGTCTACTGCATTTAATGTTGTACCTGAGAACATACTACTTGAAAATATGCATCTATGGAGAAATGAACACTTATATTGATGTTAAACACAAACTGCATTCCACACTCAGGCCTCCTACTGAATGTGCATTTCCTCAGGGACTTCAGCTTTTGGCCTATGTGTAATATTTATCATACATTATATTCCAAATAATTTGCTGTCCAGCTGCACAAATATCACATGCAGAAGCATATAGTTTAATCACTTGAAAACAATCTTTATGAAGTTATGAACAAACCATTTCTATTCCTAACTTTTCAAACCAACAATGCTGAAATGTGCAGTACAGATGTCTCCTTTTCACTTCCAAATGTTTTCTATATTGAGTAGCAATATTCACTAGTAGTTTTGTTTTAATAATTATTTCATATTAAGGTATGAAATATGTGAGTCTATAGAAGCCATTTAATTAAAAAGGTTATGAGACGTGATGGCCATATCACAAGATATTTTTCTACAGTCACAGAAAGGAATGGCTTCTTGTTCCAAAAAACAAAATGTCATCATTTGACGATGAGACAAAAACTAAGAGAAATTAATTAGAAAACATTTGGAAAATACTGAACTGATTTCATACTCTAAGAATCAGTGATAGTTTTGCTCCAGAAGCACAGAAATTATTTTTTAAAAAATTTATCCACTGCCTTGATTTCTCATGATTAAGGATATCAAAAAGAAAGCTCTCACTTCTTCCTTAAAAAACAGCAAACCCATCTTGAAATCTACACTTCCACATGCAGTTAAAACTTCCACTTGCAGACAGTTAAAACTAGTAGGCAAAATATCTTCTGGCGGCGTGAGGTGATACTTGTTAAACTTTATTACCTGCAGATGTAACTGCAGCTATTTTGTCTCAAGGGAATTCTGGAGAAAGGCTCCACTCAGGGATGATCCAGGCACACAAAGCTGCTGCAACACTGCAGCACTCCCACATTTCAAGACTTTTTCTACTGTCCTTGAGGAGTATGGCTCAGATATCCTTTTATTCCAAGAGAGGAATTTTCATCACAATCAAAAGGAGTAATTTTAAATACCACATCAAAAGAGAAATTATAATTACAAATAATTTTATTGAGATCTATATTTGTTTGTGTTTTTTTGAAAGCACCGAATTCTAGAAACATGCTGTTAAGTATGAAATGGAGCACAGTCTCTTTTAAAAATCCAAAAGAGAAATACAAAATACTTACAGTATAGCATCATTTCACCACTTTATGTGTAAGCCAAGTATATTTTAATGCTGGGGTTTAGCAATACTGGTCTCTAAGTGACCTACTTTTCCTTTCCCGACTTGGACATGAAATAATGCAAGTGTATGTACTCAGTTGAAGGACCTAGGAACTCACGTGAATATGGGAATTTTTTATGACTGTTTGCAGACCTGAATCAAATGTGATTTTACTGCAGAAAAGTTGTTGTTTAACATATTTGTGACATTGACAGTGGCAGTGAGTGCACCCTTAGGAAGTTTGCTGATGACACCAAATTGTGTGGCGAGGTCCACATGCTGGAGGTAAGTGATGCCATCCAGAGGGACCCTGACAGGCTTGAGAGATAGGCCCATGCCAACATTGTGAGGTTCAACACGGCCAAGTGCAAGGTCCTGTACAAGGGTCAAGAAAATCCCAAGCACAACTCCAGTCTGGGAAAAAAATGGATTAGGAATAGCTCTGAGGAGAAGGACTTGGGGGTGTTGGTTGATAAGAAGTTCAAACCAGGGCACCTTCTCAGTAAATAAATGCTTCCTCATGTCCAGGCTGAACCTCCTCACGTGCAGCTTTGAGCCATTCCCATGTGTCCTGTCACTGACGCCAGGGAGAAGAGCTCAGCACCTCCCTCTCCCTTTCCCCTCCTCAGGAAGCTGCAGGGAGGAACGAGGTTGTTCCTCAGCCTCCTTCTCTCCAAACTAGCCAACCCCAGATTCCTCAGCCACCCCTCACAGGACATGCCTTCTAGCCCTTCCACCAGCTTTGGTGACCTCCTCTAGACACACTGAAGAACCTTCACATTCTCCTTAAATGGTGGGCCCAGAGCTGCACACAGTGCTGGCGGTGAGGGCACACCAGTGCTGGATACAGCAGGATAATCCCCTCTCCTGACTGGCTGGCCATGCCGTGTGGGATGCACCCCAGGATGTGAGTTGCCCTGGTGGCTGCCAGGGCACAGGGCTGACTCACATTGAGCCTGTGACCAGCACCTCCAGGGCTCTTTCTGCAGGGCAGCTCTCCAGCTGCTGCTCTCACAGTTTGTATTTGTGCCTGGCCTTATTCCATCAGGTGCAGAATCTGGCATTTGGTGTTGTTACATGTCATCCCATTAATCATTGCCCAATGCTCCAATCTATCTAGATCCCTTGCAAGGCCTCTTGTCCCTCAAAAGAGTCAACAGCACCTCCCAGTTAACTATCACCAGCCAACTTGCTAATGGTGCGTTCAACTCCTGCATCCAGATCGTTGATTCACCTATTGAACAGAACTGACCTTAGAATGGAGCCCTCAGGAACACCACTGGTGACTGCTCACCAGCCAGATGCAGCCTCATTTACAACAACCCTCTGAGCCCTGCCCTTTGGTGAGTTCTTCACCCAGAGCACCATATACCTGCTCATCTCACAGCTGGACAACTTGTGCAGAGGAATTCTGTGAGGGACAGTATCAAAATCCTTACTAAAATCCAGAAAAACAACAACCACTGCCTTCCCTTCATCCACTAGGCAGATGACCTCATCATAGAGGGACAATAAACTAATTTAAGCAGGACTTTACCTCTGTGAACCTGTGATAATGATGCCTGATAATAGCATTGTCCTTAAAACAATAGCACCCAGTATGATCTACAATTTGGACAAAATATCCAGCATACAGCTGGCAAGTGTTCCATACAATGGGTGAGCAACTGGCCTGCAGGTCGAGCAAAAGAAGTGAGAGTGAATAGGGTCACATCAGGCTGGCAACCAGTCACAAGTGGGGTCCTGCAGGGCTCCATCCTAGGCCAGTCCTCTTCAACATCTTCATCAAGGACTTGGGTGCAGGACTCAAAGGCATTCTAAGCAAGTTTGCTGATGCTGCAAAACCAGGAGGAGCTGTTGACTCCCTTGAGGGCAGGCAGGCCCTGCAGAGAGACCTTGACATGTTAGAGAGATGGGCACTCACCAACCACATGAAGTTTAACAACAGCAAGTGCCAGATTCTGCACCTGGGACGGGGCAACCCTGGTGGTAAGTACAGACCAGGGAACAAGTGGCTGGAGAGCAGCGTGGCAGAGAGGGACCTGGGGGTCCTGGTTGATGGCAAAGGGAGTCTGAGCCAGCAGTGTGCCCTGGCAGCCAGGAGGGCCAACTGTGTCCTGGGGTGCATCAAGCACAGCACTGCCAGCTGGGCAAGGGAGGTGATTGAGGCCTCACCTTGAGTACTGCATGCAGTTTTGGGCACCACAATATAAAAAGGACATCAAGCTATAGGAGAGCATCCAAAGGAGAACCACAAGGATGGTGAAGGGTCTAGAAGGAATGATTTATGAGGAGCAGCTGAGGTCGCTTGGACTATTCAGCTTGGAGAAGAAGAGGCTGAGGGATGACCTCATTGCAGACTATGGCTTCCTCATGAGGGGAACAGACAGGGCAAGTACTGGTCTCTTCACTCCTGTGACCAATGGCAGGATCAGGGAATTGGCAGGAAGCTGAATCAGGGGAGGTTTAGGTTGGATATCAGGAAAAGGTTTTTCACCCAGAGGGTGGCTGAGTACTGCCACAAGATCTGCAGGGAAGTGGTCACAGCACCAATCCTGCCTGAGTTCAAGAAGCATTTAGATGATGCTCTAGGTACATGGTGCGATTCTTGGGGTGTCCTACACAGGGACAGGAGTTGGACTCTATGATCCTGATTGGTGACTTCCAACTCAGCATATTCTTTGAAAGTCTCTACACTCAGAAGGTTTGCCTGCAGGATTCATCCAGGAATGCAGAATTATGGCTTATCTTTTATGTATGCTCCTACCTCCTCCATCCCATATCAGATATTGCAGACTGTGAAGTTATTCATAAATTCTGGACAGAAATACTTTTTTTATGGTTGCAGACTTCTGAAGGTTCCATGTGTACCTGAAAGCTTTCTCTTTTTCTTTTTTCAAATTTCCTTGACTTTCCAGGAGAAGCAAAATACACAAAACTCTCACTGAAAGCACAAAAACACACTGTGAACAAGTTTGGAAATGAAACAAGTAATTGTTTTATTCATGACCATCAAACAAGCATAAGTATCTGTGGCCTCCAAGGTTATGTTAAAATAGTAACATACATTCCTTAGAAGCTATCTAAGGCCCACAAAAGTCACTATAACAGCTCTAGAAAACCAAATTTTATGGTCTTTGAAAAGGGACAGGAATTAATTTGCTTAATAAATTAATTGGATCAAAGCACTTATCTCTTGATAGGTGATTTGGATGCAGCTATGACTCAAACTCATTTGATTCCTTCCGCATTCACACACACAGAGTCACAGCATCCTGCTGGGGTTTGCTGCTGTACATCTTCTGAAAAAAGTTACTCTGCTAGGGTTTCCTCCACCTCTTCTTCAGATAGCTGGTAAATGCATGCAGGACTGCTTCCTGAAGTATGTTGCTGTGGAACACCCATAAAGGGACAAACTGCAGGACACAGGCCTTCAGAATAATCAAGGAAAAACAATACTAAGGCAAGGGTTACAGAACTGCTAAAAGTAATTCACTGACTGTTCAGAAAGGTTCTAGAAAACAATAAATGCAGAAGATTTTACTTGATATTTTCAATATGTATGTTACTCTTAGAGGGAAATGTCCATTCCTCTCTGTTTTCAGCAAATCGTTCTCATGCCTATATTTTCATTTACAGCTGCCACGTACAAGTACTTATTCTATTTTGTTAGCTTGCTATCCTAAGAAAACGTAGTTTATTTGATAGCACAGTCTGTTTTTATGTCCTTCCCCTTCCCCACTAATAATTTTTTAATCTGCTGAGCAATTTATATAAAGGAGGAGGGGTCTCAGAAATATTCTTAACAGGCTCATGAAAACAGGCAGCTGGAGAAAGGATAAAGTCTAACCAGATCTCAGCTCAAGATACGTAAGTGGAGAAAGCCACACTGGGCAAACATCACTGTGCTTTACTTGTATATTCCTCCCTTCATAGTTCACTGGTGCCTAATTACCCTTAATAAGCTATTCACTCTTTCTCATTTGATGTCAAATTTTAAGGTCTCTGAAATCAAGCAAAGAACCTGCTGAGTCCAGAGAATATTGGTTCAGCCTTTGAGACCCACTGACACACTACTGAATTCAATTACCAGCATTTCATGGGCTAAACATCCGAAAATCTCATCTCCAAAGGTGACATAATCTAGTGATTCACTAACAAACTCTTCTGCCGTCTTTGTAATAAGACCAGGTTTTTGATACATTGTCATTGGAGTAGAAATGCCATAAGGTGCCACCACCTAAAATGAGAAACCATAATAATATTTCAATGTCATCTAACATTTAGATAAGGCCATTCACTCTGTAGAATCCTACAGCATCTGACAATCCATTTGCAATGGATTAAGGTACTATGTGGTATTAGTAGTGGTACTATGGTGGAATAAGGAAGAAAGCCTAGAGCTGCATATAGGGGAGACTGAAGGTTTTGATTCAACCAGCACTTCACCAAGGATGGCTGTACTATACAGATTTAGACATCTCATATATTCTTCAAGAATATGTTAAAATAAAGGCAAATATGGCAAGATATAGTATTACCTGTATGATAATTCCCTTTGCCTTATACTCTGCTTGCAGTGCTTTGGAGAAAGTGCTTATAAAAGCCTAGAATAAAAAAAATAAAATAACATTAGCATAAGAAACTAAGTACTTTCACATATGCTCAAAAATATGTACAAATAAGTCCCTAACAAAAATGGCCAAGCATCATACAACCTGATGCACAGTTGAGCTGTGAAAAGCATAGAAATTAATTTTTCAAGACACATTTTTCTCCTGGTGCACATGGCAAGATGGACTGTTCATCTGCACCAGAAGAGATGGAGCCTGGTGTTGGCCCAAGCCAGACTTGAAACAAGTACTAGTGAAGACTAGACACAGCCTGCTTTGTCACATTTATGAAAATGCAGAGATATAAATGATGGAGTCCCATTTATTCTAGTTATTGTTAAATGTGGCTCTCTTCTCTGTCTGAAACTACCTTCCCAGTTCAAGGCTTACACAGCTGTTTGTCTTGCAACAAGAAGGGGAGTGAAATACAACTCATGCCTTCAGTGTAGATCTATAAGCACACTCTGTAAGTATGAATTTCAAAGTAATTTATTTGGGAATTTGTGGCAGTTTGTAGCTTAAACCTTTATCTTTTTAAGTTTTTTCTCCATTCCACAAAGAACTGCTTTGCGTAAAAATGGAGTTTAAGACAATTTAGGAGTTAGATCTTTGAGAAATATTCAGAAAACTGATAAGATTGGATCATTCCTCTGTAAACAGAAACATAAAAGTTCTGCTCAGGAGAAAAAAGGACAGTGTTTTAAAGCCATTATTTGACAGGTATCACAATTTAAACACCAATAGTGTCATGATATTACATGAAACATCAATATGCTGACAAGTACAGTAGTTTCCTTTCAGAGCATTGCCAAGAAAATATAAGTCAATTTAAAAAGAAATAAAAGTAAGAGACACTCAAGAATGAAAAAAAAAATCAAAATGCCAAGGCACCATTTAATTTTGAAACAACTTTTTTAAGGAACTAAAATTGTCTTCTTTGAATGTAGTTCAAGTTTTGAGTAATGAGAAACTTATGTTAAAAAGAGAAAAGGGAAACAGAAACCTTAAATTTCTTACCCAGAAAAACTAGTTTTTTCTTACCAAACTGAACTTTAGCCACATTCAAGCAAATATTGTTTGAATTTTTAATTTGGAGCAAGCCTGAGCTGAGCAAGTTGCTTTGGTATAATATAAATACTTCACTCCTCACTTTTATGAGCTCTGAGTGTTTAATTCAGAGCAAAATCTTGAAGTGAAATCTATTGCATCAGGAAATTCACCACCCACCTACCAGAAATTTTTATTCTTGATTCCATAAGCAAAATCTAGCACTTCCGTGCATCTTCAGTTTTGAGTAAATTAGCTGAGCCAGTTGGGTAAAAATCATCACTTCCTGTAACTAGGACAGATTGTGAGCACTGGTATAATACTACTTAATCAAAGGCAAAAATGTTCTGACTATCAGACATAACTTCAGTTGATTTAATTTACATAGCTTCACTGATTCTTAGTTCTCAGCTACTGCTCATTTACATTGCTTCATTATTTCAGTGGAACAACACTGATTTCTTCCTCAAAATCTGGCCCTATACTGCCAATACAAACACTTTGGTAAACACTTGATGAGGATTTCTTTACACAGCAATATGAATTACTTACCTTAGAAGCTGAGTACATCGTGTATAACGGACAAGGGAAAGTACCCAGACCAGAAGACAGATTCAGAATAAGACCTTTTTTCCTGAAATTTAATTTCAACAGTTACATTTAGTTTACATTTGATGGTATCACAGTAGAAACCTGCAGAAGTTGAAAACAACCTCTTGAAGGCATAGCTCTCCTATTAAACTGCAGACTACACTTTCAAAAGACCCTTTTTAATGATTTAGTTAGGTGCAATTAAGCCTCAAACACCTAGGAACAATGTCATAAGTGAAATTTAAATGCCTACTGCAATCAGAACCACGGGAACATTGCACATGCTATTGCACATCTAGCAGAGCAAAAACTGCCATCAGAGAGGAGATGTTATGCTCCTAAGTAATTGGTGGTTCCCTTTGCTCATTAGCCAGCACATTCTTTTTCCTGCTCCATTCATCTGTTGTTTTAGCTTTCCTATCCACAACTCTCTCTACAGATCACTAAAAGAAATTCATTCAGCAAGAACCAGGGAAAAAAAAAATCAAAACTATTAAACAGCAGGAGCATATTTTGTTGCCAAAACAAAAAGAATGCACTGTCCTCTAAAATTCATTAGTTTAACAATATTTGAAGACCTTGATTTCTGGTTTAAGAACCTCCACATCTAAAATACACTTCATATTAAAAGGAGAAAAGAGACCTTAATTGCATAGCTGAATTAATCTCTCTGATGTAGTACAGGTATTTCCAGAGCTTGAAAACTATTACTCCAAGTAAAGCTACCACTCTTAGAATATGACTTCATGTCAAACAGCACTTCTTGCCAAATTAGACTCATTAGACGCCACTTTATTTCTGCAACACCTGCATGTTTTTACTGGACACAGACCTATATTTTGTAATTTCTGTCTTGTTCTAGGGTTGACTGACAATTTGTGGCAGTTCCTATCATTCATTCACACAGCACTAACAGCAACAGAAGAAAATCTTACAGATTGGCATAGTCTAAACCACAGAAGTTAATAAAGAGAAAGCACAGCTACCACTGAATAAACTAGAGGTTGCAAGTAAAGCCTACTAAAAATTCTACCAAAAAAAAAAAAAGTACCTGGGCTCCATTTGTTTCAAAATTATTCTTGTCATCTGTAAAGGAAATATGTTAAAAATTACATCCATTCTTCCTCTTTCTGATTGCATTTTTCAACTAACCTTGTTTAATTCGGAAGATTTCCACTTGCTCAAACCCCAGCCTTATTTATGGCTAAGAAGAGGCACATCCAAAGTTCTGAAAAAACATTTTAGAAATGCTAACAGCCTGAAACCATATTAAGTATAAAAAAATCCAAAAGTTAGTCTTCTAAGTAACAAAAGTCTTATGTTTATCCTGTATCTACTTTTCATCATTTTTCAATACCGAATCATAACTGTAAGGAGAAAGTCAACTTCATAGTGTTTTTGCATTTTCATTTATGACTCTGCCTGGATCAGAAAGAACAGTAAATCAAGAAAAGGAAACTCTTCTTCTGCTACCAAAGAGAGCTTTAGGATAATTTTTCTGCTAGTTATTTAATAACCCATTCTTATTTTAACAATAGGTTAATCATGCTTGTGATTTATAAAGTGCAATGAAATCAGTTTTTAGGGAAGAAGTCTGCTTCTCTTGCATTTCAAGAGTACTACTGATAGGAAGCCTATAACTCCCCAGGGATTTAGTATTCATACAATTGACTCTTTATAAAAACAAACAAACCATATTAATTTTCTCAGGATAAGACCTGAGATTAACTTGTAAATGACAATAATGAAAAGTAGTACAAAAGAATGATGCGGTTTAATTCAGTCCTTGTTAATTCCCTGCTTTTTCAGCAGTTTCATTGCTGAAATCAAGTTAGTAGGAGCAAGGTGGAGTTCACAAGCTTTGTTTTCAGACAGGAAGACAATGTAGGTTGGTCACATCAGCTTGGATGAAGATAAATTTCCAAGCAAAGTGGAAAACATGGGAAAGGCCTTACTTATGCAGTGCTGAAAATCCCACTGGCATCTGAGAATCAAGACAGGGAGGAGGAGAAAAAAACCAAACATTTTTAAAGATTATTTGAACCTAACTATGAGGAATACTGGCTAGAAGCGTGATTTCTTCTTCGCGTTCTGGAGAAGGGTGAATGTTCATGACAGGTGATAAAGGACATGGCTGCAGCAGTGTGAGAGAGGAATGCCCAGGCCCTGGTGAAGCAGAAGAGGTTGATTCCAAGGTAAGGTCACAAATTATTAAGGGAGAACCCTTTTGTATCCAGATTGAGAGGGTACAAAATTATTGCCTATTTCTTTGTGAGGATATCTATATTCATATAGATACGTGAGGATATCTATATTCAGATAGTACAGAAATTTTTCTTCTTTTGACACATAAATAGAATAAAATCTAGAAGCACAAAGTTCTCCAAAGTACTTCATGGAAGAATTTGTTTTAATTTACCAATATTATGTGATTCATTATTCAGTCATTAAGGAGCAGTACAGATCTGGGATGTAAAGCTTGCCAACCAGAGAGACGAACATCTGTTGATAATTTTCATGTTTACAAAGACATTAGCCAAGGTTGAGGTGAACTACAAAGCTTTTGTTCTGCTCTTGTTCATGTTAACATGCTGCTTGCAAACAGTAGTGCAATAGAAATCTTAACCAGAAGTGGAAAGCGTAAAATACTAACTAACTGTTCTTGTAAGGGAAGTAGCCAACCAAATAACACCAGGAGGTAACAATGCAGAGCTGGGAGTCAACTCCTTAATTTTCTGTCCTGCACTGATACAAAAATAGCATTTCCAGTCAGCTCTGTTGACAGTAGACAGTAGAAACA
>NW_009953311.1:504956-546187 GCF_000747805.2 Chaetura pelagica
CTGAAAAGTACTACCTGCAGTTAAACTAAGTGAAAATACATAGGAAAGCTAGTTGGTAGCTCTTGTGTGTAACCAGCTTTTTCCCAATAAAATAATCACAGATGTAACATAGATGAGACCATGTTACATACCTTTGTAACAGAAATAATATTGCAGTTGATGAGGTTCTGTAGGAAGCAAGAAAACAATAAGTTCACAGTTCACTTCAGAGAGTTGCAGCATATCTAGGTAACACGGTGAGCAATTCCAAATGGAAAGCTTTCTAGCAAGGCAGCTGCTCTTAGACACCCTTTGACTCCAGCTGTCACTGACTGTGCCTATGATGTGGGATACTTAAGGCAGGTGGCTCCCAATTCCTTTTATTTTAAACATGCCATTCAAAGGTGTTTTGCATGCCTTTGACTTTGGATCCTACATTTTGCTCAGCCTGATCCTAGGACATGGTGTTCAGGCAGTGATGGCACCAGCGCACCATGCTGGACTCAAATCGACAGCAAATTATGGGGGTGCCAGGCTGAGACCAAGTGGCTCTCGGTCACAGAGATTGCTCTGTGCAGCAAAAGCTCTTCCATGTAGAGATGTCCTCCCAGGAAGAGCAAACACAAGTCACAGCAGCAACAAAGGTGTCATCAAACAGCTACAGCTCTGAGGGAAACAGCCTGCTTGGGGACCTCTGATTTATATGTAAACCTGTCTTGAGACAGGTGTTAGCAAGAAATACATTTGGAAACTCTGGGGTTTTTCACAGCTAATACTATAGAAGTAAATAACAAGAAGGCAATTAAAAATTTGATCACATCCTCAATCCTGTCAAACTATTCGACATGTGCCAACTCATCCCTCCCAAACCCGCCCCAAACAAAAGAAAAAAAGGGAAAAAAAAGAGTAAACTGTGTTTGAACGAGGTTTGTTTTTAAATTTTTTTTCACATACTTAAGCAATGGTGTTCCAAATAAATTAAGTTTTAATAATACTAACAAGAACCCAACACTTCAGCTGTGGCTGTGACAAGGCTGGACCCCATTACATTACAGGTGAACAGTGAGTGAGAAGGGCTGCTGAGCCCTGCTACAACCAGGCCAGCTGGGCTCTCTGTAATTTATCTGAAACCTACCATTCTTTTCCTCTTGCAAGTGCTTCTGAGCATTAAAAACAAATTAAAATACGCTCCTTCAGGCCCTACTCTTTTCCCACTCAACTGTTACATAGTTAAACAGGTGCCAGTTGTAGCAGGAGCAGAATCTGTCCCTTGTTAAGCGGAATTACCGTTCCTCATCGTTATACTAGAAGTACACACCCATAGAGTAATCCTACCTCATCTATGTCAGGTCCATTAAGGAAGCGGCATGGAAGGGGATTATGAAGCATTCCAACATTGTTAACTAATCAAAGGAAAAATAACGATAAGAATCAAATCTAGATGAAGTGCATAGTTCAGCTAGTTAAACAACTGTATTCTCCTTGAGACTCAGAAGCTTTTGAGCTCTATGTGAAGAGAAATGCTTTGAATCTTGTTCTCACGGCAGTCATTGGTACTAATCAGGACTGACTTCAGGGAGAGAAAAATAGTCTGTTGCTACAGTTCAGGGTATTGTTTCTTTGTTTGAGTGTTGTTGTTTCATTTGTTTCACTATTAAAAGGATTATTCGCTTTACACACACACACACACACACACACACACACACACACAATTTCCCCCAAAACCTGCATTTTCATTGTTGCCATGTGGATGGTACCAATTAGCGTTAGCCACAGGCTCCTCTCAGATTAAGTATAAGAATTGCACACAGCTGTAAAACAACCAATAGCGAAAACTAATTCCTTGAGGCCAAACAGGCAATAAGTCACCCCACAAGCTGGACACTGCTTACAAAGCAGCAGAAGAGATTTCACAGTAAAGAAACCACTGTAGAAAGATACAGAAAGCCTTTGGAGAATCTTATTTCCCTTTTAAAACTTCTCTATAACTAATGCTCAAATGCATTAGGAAGCTGTACGGTTGGTTTTAAGTGTTGGCTAGCAAGTTGTTATGACGCATAATTTATACAATCCTCTGTTTAATACACTGCAGCCATAAAATATTCTTCAATTAACAGACTTCAGTGACTCACCCAGAACACCAATATCCAAACCTTGCAGACTTTTTTCAATGCTCTCATATACTGAATTTTTTGTGAAATCAGCTTGTATAATCTTCACCTTTTGACCAGTGGCCTGCTCTGCAATTAAGAAAAAAACAGAAAACCCCTTTGCATCTACTCAGAGAGAGGGGAAAGCTGTAATTAAATAATGAGAGAAACAATCAGACGTCTCATTTAGTAATGTCTGCTGTACAGTAAGCAGTTGTTTTAATTTTATTGCTTTAGAAACAGCAAAGCACAAGAAAAACACTCTCACTGTACCCAGTTGTTTTCAAGGAAATGGTCTGGCAAATATAAGATGAATTTATGCCTTGAAATCAGTGGAAGTTCCCTCACAAAATCTAAGCACCATTTGGTTCCTCAGCAAGAACAATATCCCAGAAATAAACAATACAGGAGTTCTCCCCCTGGTTATCATAATATTTATAAATGAACACTGTCAGCATACATTAAATAAGTGAACGTCGGTGCCAGATCTTCTACATAAGCACAGTTTTGCAGAACTGTTTTAAAGTGTTTTCATGTATAAGATGAACATATTAACAAGCGAAGATTGTATTTTGCTGTAGGATGATGGGAAAACAGAGCTGGATGTGATGCAGTATTTTCTGCATTAGCTTCAAACAATTGCTCCCCTATTTTGACATTTGCATTTCACAGACAGAGTGTTGCCTAGGATTTTGCAGGACTAAAAGGCATTTAAGGAAGGGTACAGCTTAAATTTTACAAGGTAAACTTACACAAAAGGGAAAGGGAAATGTGTATGATTTCTCCAGTGTCACTGGTATGCAAGAGCGGAGCTGAGCTGTACATTAGCATTTTTCCCAGCAGTTGATTCATTGCTGTTCATATTTTCAATGAAGTTTCATAAGTAAAAGAGGTAGAGGCTCTTACTTACTCATTTTAAAGGCAAAGTTCCCCTTTAAAGGGGCCCAGTAAGGTTTCCTCTAACTAGATGCTCACACTGTAAATTCTTCCTACTAAACCTGCTTTCAAGTTTTATGGGCAACCTGAAATCCAGATGAAGTTCATTGAAAAAGCGACAAGCGAAGCTTGGATAAGTCAGTAGGTGACAGGACTGCAGATTCTCTGCAAGTGGCAGTAATTCAGGTGCCTGTGGATGGCAGAAAATCTGCTTTTTGGTCCTGTTTGGGAAACTTTATGCTTTTTTGGAGCCTGATTTTCTCATGCAGGCAACAGGGAGTGCTGCCTTGAATGGGAATCACTCTCTACCTTCTACTCAGAAACTTTGCCTCATTCCTGCATACATGTAGAATTTAGGAAGAGGCCTTGCTCCAGCTTGTGTGGGATTGCAAAGCTGGCAGAAAGCTGGCTTTGGTCCAGCAGACCAGTTTGCAACAAAACAGAGCCTGCATTGGAGGGCATCGGGATGTTGTTCCCTCCTGGTTGTTTCCTCATTGCCCCTCACTACAGTGCAAGCCTCAACCACTTTAGGCTACCCAAGCAACACAAGTGGTCTGAGGAAACAGCAGGCTCTCTGACTCCAGATCTGAAATGTGGGGTGTGTCTTGTGTGCAATTTTAAAGGGCATCTGTCTCCATGACAGAACAAAGGAAGAAGGAATGCCCTTTTTCTTGCCCTCTTTCCAAGCTGCAATTGTATGTATTAAAGGGGCAAAATAGCCTTTGAATCTTCAACCTATAAAAGCAACTCAAGTGGCAAATTACCCCCAAGTAGTCCCTGGCTGGGGGAATGGTGCAACTCTACAGAAAAGTATATTGTGACTATAAATGCAGTAAAGTAGAGCAACAGCTGGAGTAGACACCTACAGTGACCTTCTCACTGAAGATCTCTATAAAAAAAATAAAAAAAAATATGAGATGGTCTTAAAAACTGTAGTGATGTGGTGGCCGTCTTTCTTGCAGGCAAGAAGGGCAGCCAAAACTACAGCAATATAAAAATGAGGATCAAACAAACCATTTGGACTTTTTCTGCATCTCCTTGTCTGTACAGAACTGTACTGCTGCAACCAGCACTGTCAGCCAACAAACAAGTACTCCAGATGGCTTTTCTCTGTCTCTTTTAAGAATAAAACAATATATTAAAAAGCAATAAAACTATAATGCTGATAAATGAATTATGCAGGGATAGCTCTTCAGAAAATGATAACGATTCTGCAAAGGAGACAGCCAAAAAATAACTTCCAATGTTTCTTTTGTCTCTCCCTCTTTGTGACAAAGACTTATGACAGTCTTTGGAGACAGGAGCCATTCCAACTCTTTTTAAAAGTCCTGAGCATGTCAGAAGAAAAAAGCTCTAAGTTTTCAAACCAAATCAGAGCAGGTTATTGTCTTTTCTAAAAATTAAGAAAAAATTAATGTAAGGAAAATTAGAATCTGGAACTGAGTTTAATCCAATGTGTTACAAAATGTATCATTAAGAAGGATACATCTAACTCTTTCTGACCTCAGATCACTTGGGAATCCCACTTGTCAGACAGGATGATATGCTGCCTTATAAAATTTACTGAGAGGAGAATAAATCAGGAAGAAGCACAAAGCTGGTTAGGACATGCAGCCTGCCAGAATCTCTCCTTTTCTGTTTAGAGAGTTATGAAGAGCTGAAAACCTGAGTAAGAACTGATCTTTGTAGGAAGATGAGACCATTTTGAAGTAGAATCATAGAATTATAAAATCGTTAAGGTTGGAAAAGACCTTAAAGATCATCAGGTTCCAACCTCCCTACTGTGAACCTCACGCTAGACCAGGTTGCACAAAGCTTCATGCAAAATGGCCTTAAACACCTCCAGGGAGGTGTCTTACTACCCTCATGGTGAAGAATTTCTTCCTGATGTCTAACCTAAATCTCCCCTTTCTGTTTAAAACCATTACCCCTTGTCCTATCACTACCCTCTCTGGTGAAAAGCCTCTCCCCATCTTTCCTGTAGGTTCCCTTCAGGTGCTAGGCTGCTATAAGCTCTTCTTAGAGCCTTGTCTTTTCCATGCTGAACAGCCCCAACTCTCTCAGCCTGTCTTCATAGCAGAGGTGCTCCAGCCCTTGGATCATCTTCATGGCCCCTCTCTGGGCCCTCTCCAACAGCTCCATGTCTTTCCTGTGCTGAGTGCACCAGAACTGTACACAGTACTCTAGGTGCAGCCTCACCAGAGCAGAGCAGAGGGGCAGAATCACCTCCCTGGCCCGGCTGGCCTCACTTCTTTTGATGCAGCCCAGAACACAGTTGGTTCTTTGGGCTCCACCACACACTAGCAGCTCATGTGAAGCACTTAGCCACTCCCAAGTCCTTCTCCTCAGGGCTGCTCTCCAGCCATTCTTCCCCCAGCCTGTATTTGTGCCTGGGATTGCACTGACCCAGGTGCAGGACATTGCACTTTGCCTTGTTCCACTTCATGAGGTTGGCACTGGCCCACCTTTCCAGATGTCAAGATCCCTCTGGATGGCCTCCCTTCCCTCTAGGGTGTCAACTACTCCACACAGCTTGGTATTGTCAGCAAACTTGCTGCAGATACACTCAGTCCCACTGTCCATGTCTCCAACAAAGATGTTGAACAGCACCAGTCCCAATACTGAACCCTGAGGACCGCCACTGGTCACTTACCTCCACCTGGACACTGAGCCATTGACCACGACTTTCTGTGTCTGGCCATCCAGCCAGTTACTTATCCACTGAGTACTACAGCAAAATCTTAATATTAAGAGCTAAAATGGCCTAAGTGGAAATTTGCAGAGAGGAGAGCAAAAAGAGTAGTTTTTTTAACAACAGGAAGAGGTTTTAAAAAATATTTAAGATTGGGGAAAAATATTTTTACATCTGGTAGGTTGTAAAGCACAAGTTCTGGCTACATTTCTATAGTCTTTTGGAGAAACATATCTATCCAGAAATATAAGTTTCAGAAATAACTCAAAAATGGAACAGAAACAAAAATAATTACTGTAAACGCAGAACTGCAAAAGACAATAAATGATACGAAAGAACACAAACTCAGTGAACAAAATAACATGGGGATCACTACTTGTTATCAGAGCACTCAGAACATTGGTCAAGGCCCTGAAGCCCGGCCCAGTTAAGTAGCAGTGTGTATTGGGAAAACAGCCCTAAGCAGTAATACTTTACCTCAAGTGATCAGCAGGACACAACCGGCATTTCTGTCAACCTTCGAGGATGAAGGCTGTGCCAGGTGAGTCGCTTTACACTAGTCAATGATCTCAGCTTGTTACCTGCTTAGCTTTCAGAGCTAAATATGGAAGGAGGACACTGGGGCAGAGGACACTGCAGACCAGACTAGGCACAGAACCTGCAGCAGTGAACACAGGTAACTGTATTAGTACTGTTATGGGTCTCAGTGGGAGAAAGACGCATTTGATTCTTGAGAATTCTGTGGAGCGATGTTTATTTACAGTGCATACCAACAGGTATGATTTTACCAAACCTGAGTTAGGGAATTTACACACTCAGCTAATCCGAACTGGTGTAGCTGTACTTTCTGTGGCTTTCTGAGAACAACACATCTTATCTTGCCTTAAACACAGACTTGTTTCTTCTCAAAAAAACCACAACCAATCAACCAACAACAACAAAAACAAGCAAACAAACAAAATACAACAAAAAAACCTCCCAACGTCAACAAAAACCCAATTCAAAATCCCAAATAACTAAAATAGGAAAACCTACATTTGTTGTGAAAAAGTTTTATCTCATACAGAAGCTGCTTTTGTTTGTTTGGCATTAACAGTTAAACAGTACAGACCCCAGTCATAAATAGAATCTAAAGTGCAACTGCTCAGTCAGGACCTAGCTCCATCTCCACAGGCTGCTTAGGAAGTATAAACAAAAGAAATAAAAAAATTGTGCAGCTTTGTACCATTTCTAATCTCCTGAGTTTTTTGTTTGATCAATGCTTCATGACCACAATACTAAATGTGTTAAATGAGCAGTATTCCGGTTTAAATGGTCCTTCACAAGAGTTTGTTATCTTTTCTCTCAGTCTAAAAGAGCTTTCCTGTCCAGGTGGATGGAATCTGGCTTTCAATTTCAGTGCTTCTTCAGATAAATGTTTTTCTTGTTGTGGATTTTTGCTTGCTACAGCCCTGAGAGCTGTTCACAGGCACGCCTGTGGCCTCAGGGACTGTTTGAAAGCCAAATACTAAGGCCTGTGGAATTATCCACACTTTAGACTCCTTTCATTTATACTACTCAGTATGCAAACTGAATGAGACAGTATGATCAGGCAAATAATACTGTCAGGTTTAAAAGTAAGACAAGTCTTAATTATGGCATCCAGCTGATTTGAAAAAGAAACTGGGTACAGGTGTTAAGAAAAAGAAAACACAAGTAACGTGTCCAGTCCTACAACAAATTTAGGCTGCCTACAACAAATTTTATTTTCTGTATGTATCTGTGCCTTACTCTCCTTGCATGTTAGTTCAGGGTAATGATACGTACTTGGAGCAAGACACTGCTTGACACAGTTTAGAAAGAAAAAGTCAGCAAGAATTAGAAAATCTAGAAAACAGTAAAACAGTTCTGGTTAAGTTTCTGCTTTATTTTTATTTTTTGTTGTTTATTTACCCACATATAATCACAATAAGTTTCATTTTTCTTCCAACCCAATAACTACTTAGCTTAATTACAGTAAAGGCTAAATCTGCAAATAGGTCTCAGTGGAACATTTCCAAAGCTTTAATGTAAGACCACATCCACAGCTCCCTGCTGATTTTAGTGACCTCCAGATCAGATATTCTGTGATTTTCATCACTATATATTCCTCTCCTTTCGTTTATGGCATGTACTTGTTAGGTATTCATTTCCAACCTGACACAATAAGTAATACAAGAGTTAAGCTGGGCTTCTGCCAAAACCCACTGAAAACCATGGAATGATCTCACAGGGATTTGCCAACGATTTCAGCAAGTTTTGTGAAAAGACCTCTTTATGCCCACAACGCAGCTGAACATGGCATGAAAACCTGATCAATGTAGAATGAGCTCCAGGGCTCATGGCATACACCTTGCTGCACTTTGGACTACATGGACAGTCCAGCTTCCATCAGGGGAAGCTTCCTGACATGTGAGAAGTCAGAGGTCACTTTTGCCGAGGGTATAGGAGGGTTTGTAGGCTATTTCAGCAGTACCCTTTGAGACAGGGTCAGTCCTTCTTCGTGTGTTCCCACACAACTCAGCACAGGATGGCTCTGTTGGGAAGAAAGCCTGTGGATGGCCTTATAATAAATCATAGTGCAAAAGAATTTACAGTGTGTTATCTTTCTGGGCTCCACCACATTTTTTCTTTACTCAGCTATCTTGGGAATCTTGTTTTCATTGCTCTGAGGATAAATTACAATGCAAAGAAACTATAAAAACACCTCCGTCTTTTTTTCCCAGGCTTCTATTATTTTAATTCTTTAACATCAATCTGTAAAGAAACACAACAATGACATCAGAGCTAACCTAATTCCCACAGGTTTATTTTTTATGGCTATTTACTTAAGACAGTCTAGTATAGCCCATAGTTACATTGGCCTCATGGATACAGCTTTTTATAGAGACTGATACCTTGCTTCCTAAGGGAAAACAAGTATATACCTGGAAAAAAAGAGAGAGAAATTGGACAGAAAATTTCAAGTCCAATCCTTTATTTTGGTTGCTGTCGGTTCAGAAGTTACAGGCTTTTTCACCCACTTCGAGTCTGCCATAATCCTGAGAGATGTACTGCTCTCTCCACACCTGATACTCTGTTGGAATCAGCTGCCAAGCCTGCTTAAAGACAAGTCTTTCTGACAGAGGTGTAGTCTTGGAGGGACACATGCTTAACACAGGAACTTATGAGCCAAGGAATCTGGTGGATAGAAGCCATGCATAGAAAAAGAGACAGTGGGAAGAATAACCTGGATTACAGAAATCTTTAAAGTTAATGGAGGATATAACTGTCAATTGTCAAGTATTTTAACAAGCCACTCCTTGCAGTAAACGGCTTATTTCATTTGAAGAAAAGAAGTGAAACATTAATTCTAAAGACATACTATTTAACCGCTTTATCAAAAGATAAAGAAAACTTTTTTAAAGGTACCTTGATTTAATTTTTACTCCTCTGCTATATTCTAAGAACTAGCCAAACGTAACTCTTCTATCCCAAGCACAAACTGTTGTCACAGATTCCTTCCACAATGCTAGTATTATATCTCCTTTGCCTCTATTCACAGTTTTTCAAGGCACCTGAAACCAGTAAAGAACCCACATTCACTTTTTTAATCCCATCTATTGCACTGTCTGAATTACAGTATGTGTCTTTAAAGTGACCCATGACCAGAAAGGCTCAACTAACACAGTAATACTAGAAAATATTTGTAGCATTGGAGAAATATCTGGGGGCTATATCTGTAGCAATATCTAGGGACCCACTGTACTAGATACAGTTCCAAAGCAGCAGACCACCAGATCCCTGTAAAGCCAGCCTGCTAAATGGGAAAATGAGACATACACTTACCAACTTCAGAGGCTACTCTCTGCAGTTTTTCTAGAGTTCTGCTTATCATAACTACATTTAATCCACGTTTCGCCAGCTGCAAGATAGGAATATAAAATTTGTTAAAAAGCAGTAGGGTGGCAAAAATTTTTACAATTTTTACAATTTTGCAATAAAAAAAAAACACAATGGATTTTTTTTAATTGCTTTAATTCACCTGTTACCTGCCTAACAGGAAAACAACACATATTAAAACCAGGCCAAACAATACTCAGGCTTCTAACAGCCTTCCAAAACATCTCCTTCACTGTATAATCTTGGACCCCTACAAGAAAAATACACCAGACAACAATCAAACCCCAGTAATGTGAACAGAAATAATTAATCTGAGCCAATTTCAAATGAATGAAAGTTTGCAGGGTTTTAAAGCAACTTGACATTTCCTAGAAACACATTTCATTTTTACTTGGATTTGGGAGGCCAAATATGTCAAGGGCTTCCTAGTCACTTCACAACATCACCTTACAGCCTCACATTTTTTCATCCTGAGAAAACAGAACAAGCATATTGATTTGGAGGTTCAAGAGTATGAAAGTATTTGGACTTTATTATACTTTTTTTTAATAGAATAAAATCTTATGCAGGCCAGATGGATAAATTTTAGCTGTTTCTTTCATTTGATGTAAACTAAAACAAAACAAAACAAATAAGGAAAAAAGGTGAAGTCCTTGTATAAAAATTAAAAATACAACCTCACAAATGTAGATCCACAAAAACACTGGCAATAGCTTACATTTATAGCTGCAAACACTGTTTAACACAGTAGTCCATTTATAGTCAGTATAGTATTACCATGTGCAGAACAAATGCAGAACAAAAGGAGAATGCTTTTCTCCTGTTATTCCGAGGCCTTCCATTCCCACCAGTTAAAGAGTTTTAGGCAAAGCTTGAGAGAGAAATATGGCCTCATCTTGTGAAACAAAGTTACTAAAAAGCAAAATCTAAATGGAGTTGTGTGCATAAAGAAAGGAAAAACAAAGCTGAAACTAGAAAAATGCCCAAGAAAGCAAGGAGAAAGAGAGCTAAATTAGTCAACACAAAAGATAAACCCTATGTCATCTGGAAGTACCAGGTTTGCTTAGGAGAAGAAACTATCTGGTGAAGTCCACACACTGAAGACCCATTCATTTCCATAGCTGACTCCCTGCAAAGCTTTCTCATTAAGCCTATTTGAGGGGAAGAGTTTGTCCAGTTGGCCTCTTCTGAAACAATGCAGAGAATATTAAGGAATAAGGACCATTGTTAAGAAATTCACTATATCCAGAGTAGGAAGGATAGAGCATCTATTAAATGTATCAGCCAAGACGATTTGCATTTTCAGCACAAAGATTGTACTCACAATTCTGTGCTTTTGGAGACCCTCTCCCATAACTGATGGGTGCTCCAAAGAGATCTGCACAGACTTAGGCATTTGGGAGTTTTGAAAGCTTATTTTAAGGGCTCTGTTTTATGTTCTCAGGAAGAGAACTCTAATTGCCTACATACTGGCAGATTTCCCTTTGTCCACAATGAGCTTGACTGTTTCCATGGTCACTTGCTCCTTTCTGTCACTTGGCGGTTTATAGTTGGGGATTATTTTAATTTTTGTGCCTTCAGACCCAAAACTAAATATCAGCCATATCATATACAGAGTCATTTCTCAAGGCAAAAGTGACTAAATACCTGACTACTCTTTTTGCTTCCTTAACCACACAGAAAACCTGCATCCTTTTCAGAAACAGGTTTTACACAACATGGTAAGTACCATGAGGTTCAAAGGCACCCTCAAGTGAACAAAATGCACTGTGCTTAGAAAAGTATTTCCATGCCACCCACAGCAAAGGTAAAATCAGTTTAAACACTACCGTATTTAAAATAAAAATAACTTTCAGCATAGAAGTCTTTAGTACAAAGAATTTTCCTAAAATAAAAAGGCTTTGACGTGAGAGGATGGCATTTCCCCTCTCAGTTAAGAATAAGCACCGGCTCCCAGCAGTGTAACGTGAAGCTGCTTGTGCTAGGAAATCCTGACTCCAAGTGGCAAAGGACTAAAATGCTTCAGAACCTCTCGACCTACTAAAATCTAAGATCACCCACTCCAGTCATAAGGACTTATAACAACCTAGTCTTTAGAAATTGGGCTAATAATGAAGAGAGATCAAGCAGGAGCTGCGCTATGAAATCTCAGAGCCATTGTTAACAAGTTCACATCAACATTAACTTAGTGTAAAGTCACTCTGCATTTTCTAGCAAGTTTGAAGCTCAGCCTGAGGTGAATTTTTAAACAATAAATCTTCATCAAAGGCAAGACACAGGTCCTAGATTCAAAGAATGCATGTAATAAAGAGAAACTGGTTATATTGTACACAAATGACTAGATATGATGCTTTATGGAATCTGTTGCTGCTTACTGTAAATTTCTACCTATTACAAAAGAAATTCTTCTCTTTCCTCCAGAATAGTGCTTCACTCCTTTTCTTTCCTTGCCCTGGGGTTGAGACCTGTAAGGTCTCTATGATTCAAATCTGCCAACCCTTTTTGGTCCACCAGACTAGGGCTGAGATGACAGGACATGAGGGTTCTGCAAGCCTTCTGCTAGCTCTGCACCTGTGCAATACAAGTAGAACAGCACTACTTACAGGAATAAATCCAGGACCATGTGGATAAATTAGACTACATGAGCAACTGGAGCAGGAAAACTCTGATCCTATTTTAGCTTGTATTATATTGCTGCTAATATTACACATAATTTTCAGGAAATGAAACAAAGATTTAAGATTTGAGAAACTGTTGTATTAATGAATGAATTCAGTGCCTGTCTCAAAATAGTCTGCTAAAACACTCATTTAGACACAAGTACTAGACTGACTTAGAAGAGTTACGGACTATTAACAATAACAAAAAGTGACCATGCGAGCCACCAGCATCCTGCTTGTGCCCTAGCATCAGATAAGAAGTGTGCAGAGGTCAAACCATATGTCTCTGAGTATGGCATGGCCTTGTCCATAAACCCAGTATGTTTGAGGTGCTAAGCCAATACCATATGCTAAAGCACATCTGTAGTTATTACATCAGAAAAACAGAACAAACAAGACTGTGCCAGTACCTGAAAAGCTAACAGGTGAGTAGAGATGTGACAGCCAAGCAGCATGCTCACAGCTGACTTACTTTTGTTCCTTGTTAAAAGGATGGTTAATGGTGAGCCTAAATGCCCTCCATCCCAAGAACCAGTGGACAAAATCTAACAGAAATCTTGGCTTTCGAAATAAGTATAGCAAAGTAGATCCCAAATCCCAGTACTCTGACATCACCACAATCACTTAAAAGTCATTATCTTTATGCTTAAGAAAGTCAGTAATTCAAAATCAACCTGATGTGCTAGAAATACTGACAAATACTTCATGGAAGCTTGGACCTGCATGCAGAAATGGATAAGTTCCAGTCGTGTGTGTGTATTTTTGCCTCTCAACACAACGTCAGAAAATGAAAGGTACAATAATTAGCTCAGATAAATCTGCATCCTGTCATCAACAAAGTACTATTCTGAGATCTCAGAGCTGCTGGGCTCTTCACATAGCCCCAGTCAACTCTTGAGCTTAACAGATTTTGCAGAGACCTGTATTTAGCTGTAAACAAAGGTACTGAATCAGTAAATATTGTAATCTTTCCCTGGACCACAGTTTGCTGGGTTTTACTCAATGGACCACCTAGTAGCATTTCCACATAACACACTGAAGAGAGAAAGCAATATCCCACTGGCCTTCCAGAACACAAGAACTGCTCTCCTTAGACTCCTATACCATGTGCTACCAAAAGTGTGGGGCACTTACATTAGTTTGCTCATAACATTCGTTATGAGCCCATGTGTGAGGTCAGGATATCAGAAAGGGATTAATCACCTGGTGTCAGAGCTCAGACTAAAAGAACAGACACTGTGCCCCTCAAACAAGGCTTGACTTCATATCAGCCCACAACACCAGAGGGACCTATGCCAGAAGAACATGAAAGAATTTTGTACCCGGACATCAGAGGAGCAAGAGAATAGTGCTGAGCCAGAAACTCCAAAGGTACACAGACATTAAAACAGCAGGGTCAGATTTATTTATCCACAAGTCACACACAAGTGAGTGCTTTGACCCCAGCCAGCAAGATAACATGCCAAGCTATGAGCTCATGTGGTGTGTGTTTGGAATCTGCCCCATAGAGCAGTCGCTGACCACAGTTTCAATCTAAGGGACCACCTCAGGAGGAAGGTATGTCTCAGCATGAACAAAGATGGCTCTCAATCATCCCATAAAAGCCAAAAAAAATGAACAAACCTTGTACAAAATCTAGCCAGTTCCAACCAAGTTAAAAAACAAAATAACCAATAACAAAACACAAGCAAACAACAAACCAAACCAAAGGAAACAACAAAACAAAAACACAGTACTTGTTCCATTTTTTCTAGTGGTAAAAAGCAGCCAATCCACATGCTGTAACTGGCCTTTTAAATGGGATTTTCTCCTGCATAACAAAGAGAGTACAAAGGAAGCAGAACAATGACAGAGGCTCTGGTCTAGACATTCACAAGTGCCTGCAGCCATCACACGGATAAAATATCACCAGGTGCCCATACACAAAGTAAGTTCAAACAAGCTGCATGTGCACGTGACTACACCCAGAAGTGTGGTGCTAAATAAAATGTTGAGTCATTTCTGATGTTTCCTCCCCATGTCTTGACCCCATTCCATATCACCCTCACTTCAGTATACATCACATCCTACCCATTTGCTCATCACTACAGCAACTCAGAAAGAAGACAGAAGGCAACATTTTCTCTTCTTTCCCACAGAAGAGTTTGTGATCTTTATCACAACTGTGCCAAATGCTGTGCTATAATAGCTGCTATTTGTCTTTGTACTTCGTACATTCAATGCATTTTGAAAAGAAGTTATTGTATTGCCACTTCCATAATGAAAATCACGATGTAGATGCTTAAACAATGCATACTCTTAAAAAGACTAACTTAAAAATCTTGTAAATTAATTAAAAAACAAACTAATTAACCTTTCATGTGAGATACCTTTTATAATTTATGAGCACACAACATCACATCTGAACTCTTGCTTATTACAGGCTATTGCTAATTTTCACCTGGTCACCTCAGCTCTGAAGACAACTCATGTTTCATTGCTGTTTACCTTCTACAAAGGGATCCAGTTTTTAATGAAAGTGCCAAGGAGAAAATCTACCATCCAGCCACCATCACCAATAGCAAGGCAGGTGCAAGACAGTACAAAGCCACCCTGCCTTCAGCACTGATTAACACAGGTGAATAGAGGGACCGCTGTAATAGCTGCACAGTGGCAGCTACAGGGTCAGCACAGAGCTTCTCTCTCCTCCTGGAGGTTCCTAGAGCTATAGACTCTTAATTAAACCATTAAGTTTACTTATAATTTCCCTGTGTTTTATATTATTTTACACAGATTTCTCCTTCATTTGTTGTTTGAGATACAGCTTTAAACATGTGTTTGCAAGTGCAAAAGCTAGCGAGATTAGCTGCGAAACTGGGTAAAAAAAGACACTGTAGTTGACTTCCTACCCAGGACAGAAAAAATAAGAGCTTCTGAATTACTCAATATTTCCTTTTTATTTTCTTGGTCTGACAAAACCACTGGAGCATGCATGACTTTCCCCTGAAATGTAGCACCAGTTTTCTTTCAGAACTTGATTAATGTTATTCTGCTCATAGAGATGAAACGCTAATCTATCTTACCTCAAAGGAATACGCTTTTCCAAGCCCATCTCCTGCTCCTGTGACCACTGGAGAAAGTAAAAAGAAGAATCAGGATTACATTTGTAGCTCTGATTGAGCTTATTCTTTCTTTAATTCTTTAATCTTCATAATCGGTGTTACCTGAACATTGTAGCCTAACCAGTCCTACTAAACCCCAAAACCTTCCTTTTGAGAAATTTATTTCCTTATGACTTTTTCACGTTACTTCATTTGGCACTTCAAAGCAAACCCCTCCTCACAGTAACCCATCTGACGCAGTAGTTAGGTTATTACTCTGATTTTCAGTGGGAGCCACTCAACAAGTCAATCGTCTAAGAGGTGGTAGAATTTTCTTCGATATACATATTTTTACAAGTTCCGGTCTGCAAGTCTTTCACTTATATGCTGGTGGCAGAATAGTAGGTGATAGGGATGAAGTGGTGACTGAAGCTGATATAACACATTCTCATACAAGAAATCTGTATGTAAGGAAACATCACAGCAGATCTACCATCATCTGTAAAAGGTTTTTCCTTCAGAGCTGTCCTATTACTTTTCCCTTTAGATTTAGTGTTAATGGGAAAGCAAACAAACTTCAGCATTTTTATTCACTCTGAACTTCAAACAGTATGCAAACAGATACTAAAGAGGAACTACAGAAAGAAAATCCTTATCACCCCAGAAATAAAGGAAAAAAATCAAGAAAACACTAAAGCAGATTCAGTTTTCACAGTAAAATTGAAAATTATTTGGTATCTAAAAATGTGGATTGACTTCCAAATTGCAAGAGAGACTGGGGAAGCAAGGTAATTTTGAATGGTTAGGTTTGTTAACAACACAAGAGCAATTACTCTCTCATTTCACAGAGAAAAGACTCCACAGCTAAGCAGCAGTAGCTCCTTATCTTTTCACAAAGAGACTCCACGGCTAAGCAGCAGCGGATCTTTAGCTTTCTAGAAGACCCGCAGATGAAAAGCAAGAGTCTGTTGGAAAAAAGCTTCCACCTCCCAAATTTTAATTTTCATGATTCTCAGGATCTTGTGTGTCATGTGTTATAGCAAATCATCCAAGCATTATTAATTTTACTGGCCCAAAAGACCTTATGTTTATAAAAGGAGTGAGCATAAAATATCTGCTTCAGTGGAAACAAGGATTTTACAGAAATACCCATGTGCTGCTCCTCATTCATGCATAGAATGGAGGTCCTTGCCTCACTTAAATACAAATCAGAGCTATGTATTGCTTCAGAGGCAGCAGGTACTCAGGCAGGTCTTTGGCAAATGGGTGGATTTTCTTTCTTGTTAATCCACTGTGAGATGTGCTTGTTAAACATGTACTCAGCCCAGACACATAATGCAGAGAAAAGAAACGAAGCACAACAGTACTGTTTGTGTCACTTCTTAAAATGATGCCACCATCAGTGACATCTGTAGCCCAGGAACTCAGACACTGCAGTACCTGTTCGTTCTTGCTTAATACTGATAAACTGAAGAACTTAAGAAAAACATCAGTGATCAGGAGGCAGAAGGTGGTGTTTACTAAATTGTTTCTGTTATTCTATGAGAATGCATAATACCCGTTTAAAAGTATTGCCAAGTTGCAGCCTTTCAACTTTTTAGGCTTGAGCAGATCTGGCTCATTAATGATACCATTAAGGATATGTCACCAATTCAGAAACAACAAACTGGAGCAAATTCACCTGGAACAAAGAAAAGTTGCTTGAAAGAGTGAAGACCTTATGCAAGACGTACACTAGTTGCTTCACGTATCAGAAAACTGAGGGTATAGGCAATGCTATTTCAACCAAACATTTGCAGTGCAGAAAAAGCACAAGTAGGCACGGGGATAGAATTCTCATCTACACACCAGATGCGTGCGCTGTTACCAGTTTGACTACTTTTCTATTCTCCCCAAGTATGCAAAACCTTCAGGTTCATAAAACCAAAGTTAATAGGATAACACAAAAACAAATTAAGCAAACTACATCTAACAGAAACTGTATTTTGCTCTGAAGGGACAGGGTAAGGAAATGCAAGGAAATATCCCAATTAGTAATTTAACAATCCATCATTCAGTTTCAAGGTGAGAAATTTTTCTTTACCTGCCCATTCTCCCAGTGATCGAAAGAAAGTCTGAGGCAAAGCACTCCAGATATGTGCGAACATACACTTCATAAATCTGATGCATTTTACCAGAATACAGAAACAGATCAGACCCCCAGTAAAAGTGAGTAGCTGATGCTGGAATGCTTCCATGGCAAGCGAAGGCAGTGAGCTAGTATGAATCAGTCGCTCTCTCCCCGGGAACCGTCTCTTTTCAGCACACTGCTAGTCTCTGAGCACTGGGAGAGAAGTGAGAATTCTAATCAAATCACGTGATTTTCTTTTTCCAAAGCATGTCCAGGGCTTAGATTAGAGTAACATCTCTACACTACACCCACATTTGTAAACTACTGAAAAAATCTAAACTAAACAATGATTTCTGGTGCTTGCTTTAGAGAAAAGGTTTCACTTCTTTTCTGGAACTTACCCATGAACAAAAATTAAAAATACACTTTTAATGTCATTGTTCAGAATTATTAGAGACTAAAGACGAGTCTAAACGAAAACCCTGGGTAAGAATCTCCAACTCTTGGGGATAAGACACATCAGCACTACTTTTTACGCCACAGAAGAGTTAAACTCTAGCTCAGACACTTCCAGGGCAAGTTCATGCTGAACTTGCATGGAGGTCAGAAACACAGATTTATCTACAAATTCAAAGACAAAATAATGAAAGGTTACTAAAGCCACATCATTATTTTTATATAAAGAAATGAAGTTTATATAACTTTTCAAAGAGCTTTTTGAAAAGAAGTTAGTATCATTATTCCCATTCTACAAACGGTGCCATTATGGCATGAACAAGTATAGTCATCTACTTACAAGGGAAAAGGACTTTCAGCTTTTCTGAACACAGTATATTCAAACTAGTATTAAAGTTGAGGACAGGTACCAAAAACTTAAAAAGAAAAAATTGTTACAAGAACACTATGATTGTATGATCTTGCTGCAAGACAAAGACAAAATCAGATTCAAGTGATTAAGAAAAACTAAACGTTAACACAGAGAATTTTTCAGGCAAGGCACAGAGACAGACTTCACTCTTCTTCATGGTGGCAATTTGAAATATTATCTGTTTTTTAAATACAAGTTTAAACTGACAGAAGAACTGAAAGAGGAATACTGACACACGTGCACGTAGGATAAGTGAAGTTTGTCTCTATGCTTTGATTATATTCTTCACATTTAGCACAATTATCTTCAAAATTAAACTTAAACCTGACATCTAGAAACCTCCAAATGAAGAGCAGTGATTTATGTCAAGTGCCACGTTACTGACACCTTCAGCCATAAAACCACAATATGCAGATGTCTTAAAAGATTACATTAGAAATACAAGGAATGTTAGTAGTAATTGTAACAAAAAGATACAAGTCATTACCATCTCAGCTTAACAATCCAGTTTCCTCACATATAAATTCTCTTAAAATTTCAGTATGATGACTGTTTTCTGTACTGTAACACCTCGTTTTACTCCGTATGTTAGGCCAGTCAGATCAAGAAAGACCAGAGTACTAATTTTTACAAGAATTTACATAAAATCACAGATTTTCCCAAGAATCACTCACTGTTTCAATGAATACTTTAAATCTGAACAAGTTGCACTATGTTCTTAATATGCAACAATGACGCCAAATACATCCTTTAAATGAAAAAGAAACAAACCCACTCCTATTTGAAGATGGAGCGTAAATGCAAACTTCGACAGCTGCCAGGCTTTCCTTTTGCACCTCCAGTTCTGCTCATTCCTTGACATTTTCTTTTCTGGCTCCTGGTAACAAGAGATATGCTTACACTACTTCACGAGCCTAATATCTGTAATTTGGGCTGGAATACTGAAAATTCTTATGAATGTGAAGAATTGTTCATACAGCCCAGTGTAAGTTTTTTTCCTGAGGTATGGCTTCTCTGACTTTCACAGGAATCATTGCAAGAACCTTACATGTTCTGGGTGACCACTATACTTTCTCACTCTTAATCTCATTCCATTACAGATAGCCTGCTGAAGAAAATCCAGTATTTCTTAAAGGCAGTCTATTTAACAATTCTTTTACATATTTATTCTGAAGACTAGTATTTTCTTCAGCAATTTTTATCACTTTTTCCAAAATAAAGAAAATTAAGTATCACACAGCAAATAAGCCACCCAATTTTGCAGCTGGTTTAGTATTTAATTAAGCTAATAGGAAATCTGTAGAAAAATAAAGCTAGGACTACCCAAAGATGATTCCTATGAGAAATCACTACCTTTTTAACTGAAAGACACAATTACTGAAATTTTGAATGAAACAGACATCTTCATAATTGCCTAAATTCTAACATGAGAACTGTGCATGGCTGAGCCCATATTTCCAGAGTTTCAATCAGCAAATTTACAGGAATCAGTATTATCACTGCAGATACAGAGGAAAATAGTAAGCAATGGAATCTGAGTTGCTTTATGAAAGGATGCCAACACTTGCAAGTTCTTCTAGATAATACCTACTTTTGGTTATTCCTAAATCCATATTTTAAATTATTCTGAGTAATACTCTCATAAAGACTTTGGGAATCACGTTTTTATTTTAGGTGAGAAGTCTAGGTCTGAAGACTTAAAAAATATGACACAAACAATGAATTAAATAAGATCACTTCCAGTACAGTATAGTACCTAATGAAACTACTTCCAAGCACAGTACAGCAGACGGTCGCAGAAAAAGCAAATATTATGCTCTCCATGTGTGCTTAAAAGTATTTCATGTGTCCATCCACACAAAACCAAAAAAACATTGTTGAAACTACAATTGGTATCTCTTTATTTATAAAAGCTACAGGAAAATATTAATTAAGTAAATGGCTACAATAGCTCTCCCTTTGTGGGAACCACATCTTATTTAGCTGGTGCCGTTATTTGTACATTCGAATTGCCATTAAATGGCTCCTGTAACATTTTCATAATTAATGAAAACCTTCCAATGCCTTGTCCCATTGCAGAGATGAGGTTCAATAATCAAGATTCTGGAGGTAGAGATGATCTGGAGGAAAGAGCACTCCCACAAAAGAATATGCTGAAAAATATAAAAGACTTTGTAAGGATAAAGGAAGTCTTTAAAAACAGATCTCTCTAAAATATCTGCAGCAACGCCTTCACTTTCCAGCTCTTCAACAGGTTTAAAACTGAAGTCACGTCTCTTAGCCAGCTGTGAAAAACTGAATAGTCCAGACTTCCGTTCGCACTTTGACTTGCCCTTAAATTCCACTCCTATTATTTGCAGTTACTCCTCCTCTTGCCATTCAAATCCACACAAGCAGTGGACAGCCCAGTCATTCCCTGAAAATTCTGATCTGAGCTTCTCATATGTTTCTTAGACCTCATAATTCAAGTGTTACACACAAAGTAATTACAGATTTAGCTGTATTTTAATTCAAGCAAGGATAAAACTAGTCATTAGATCACCCTGGTTCCATGTCATGGTCTTCCTAAATCTTCTTTTGATTGTTTTTAAAAGTCTTGGCTCATGCTTGCAGGGAGTTATTCTGCTGTCCTCCAGTGCTATCATGCTTCTATGGTGTTTTCAAAGATTAATACTATATCCTCATGAGACACAGGTAATCATTATGAACTGTACTTTCAGAGAAGGAAATAAAGATACAGAGCAGTGCCATTATTGTCCCAGATCATAACCCAAACAATCAGATTCCAGACTTTTTTTTTAAACCTCTGGACCAGCACTACCCATTGTAGCAAACCCTTGGGTTTGTTATGATTTCTTACTCTGAATTGTAAGCACAAACTAGTACCAGATAAGCTCTTACTGCATGTATAAGACACAACAAGACACTGACCCTTTCTCCTCATTTAAACACAAGTTGGCCTTCCAGATATGGATCAGTTTCCCCTATATAGTTTGTATATAGTAGTGTCACTTTTCTGCAGCATTAAAAAGATGAGATCGCACAATAAAAAGGTGAATATGCCTAAATAAAAATAGATTTACATTTGTTATCTTTCTTTATTACCTGTCTGGTACTGACTTGTACACAGAAAAATACCTTGCAATATAAAAAAATCTTCTCTTAATATCCTTCTCTCCTTGATCCTGCAGCAGAGTTATGAGGGTTCACTTATAACAGTGACAATTGCAGCAGAACATGATGATGTTACTGGGGGTGAGGAAAAGCTTAAGAGAGAATGCCTAAACAATATATATCAAAAACACACTAGGTCATATCCTGAATTCTTCAGTCAACACACAGAGGACAGTCTTGGGGCATATATTCTCTTAGTGCCGTATTTTCTACAGTCACTTGCAAAAGAGCAAAATCATTCTGGATCACTAGTATCTTTCATCCGTTCACTAATATCTAAGACTACAAATTGCATAAGGCAAGGGCAAATCAAGCCTCATAATCTTTACAGGCTGTTTTGCCTCAGAGTGTACTGGCAGACACTGAAGCAGAACAAATAGCACCAAAGCACAGGTAAATTAAGAAATTCACAACTTGAGATTTGCTTATGGCATTCCTTCCTATGAATTTGATTGTGGTATATATATATATTTAAAAAAGCTAAAACTAAACTTGTCCACATGTAAAAATCATGGTGTGTGAGAATATTTTTGAACCAATGAGCTGTATGCACAACCATGCCAATTGAGGTAGATTTAGTTTTTCCTGTTTCAAATACATTCCACTATGTTCTTATTCCAATTCTCAGCAATGCTAAGCAAACTTGTATCTTCAGTCTCCTTCAAGGCAGGCATTTCAGCTAATCCTTGACTCTGGAAGTGTGTTCTCTTCATCCTCAGTTTGTGTAGGCTTGCTGGTTCCTCTTAAGGTTAAAAATGAGTATCTCAGTCCTCCTGCCATACTAAAGAAAAGAGAATAAACAGAGATATCAGAGATACTTGGCTTTGTCTATACTACTTTGTAGATATGTACCTTTTCATCCAAAGAATTAAAGAATGGCAGCTAGCACAAATTAGGAGTGCCTCAGAGCTATGCAAGCCATCTGAGAAACAAACCTCATGTCGACAAAGTTCAATTACCAATTGCCTCAACCAATTCATACATCAGATGTACCAGTCCATGCAAACACACAAGGTAAACACTCATGACTCATAACTTGTACTCAACAGGCACAACTCATTCAGTGTTCTCACTTCTTCACCAGTGGGCTTTCACTTGGAAGCCCTGCAGCTCAGAACTGCTGCTTATAAAAAAAATCATTAACTCAACCCCACACAGTAAAACTACAGGCATGTTTCCATAGTTAAGATTGTACCACAGTAAGATTGAGTATCTTAAAACAGACATTAAAAGATGTAACTAATTATAATGAACTTTACATCCCGAGGCAGTGTGCCCTCAGGCCAGTAGTTTCAAAACAGCATCACCCAAGTGGGACAAATCAAACAAAACTTAACATTACATGTCACTGAGAAATCTTCAGCTTTAACAAAAGCCATTCCAGTTTCACTCACCAAATATTTAGCCCTATAAAGTTTAACAGAGAGAACATGTAATCTCCACCAATCAACATTCCAATGTAAGCAATGGATATATTCTGAAAGGAAACAAAAGCCATGCATTTATTGAAGTCAGTTTTCACCTCAAAGAACATAAATGGCATAAATTGATATACTTTTCTAAGGAAATAGCTGTACACTGTTGCTGGCCATTCTGAAGTCAATATTTAAAATAGTTTCATGGGATGTCAGCCTCTTACAGGTAATGTAACAGTGAAATAGGATATAAAATCAGTACGTTTTCTAAATGCATGCTAGGTACCAAGAGCGAGTTTCTGGAGAAAAAAAGAAAAAAAAACAAGGAAGGAAAAAAATTTAGCTATCTGATCTTAGGTAACATGGAACTTACGGCCACCTTCTGACAATATATTTCTTTTTAGTCTTTGGAAGGCTTATTTCAAATCCTATTTCTTAAAAGCAGGTTTTGAGTTCTCAAGAACAAATATTACACTTTAAAGTTAGAATAAAAGCTCTTTACCATTGCTTTAAAAGACTTACCTCCTTACTTTGCCAAGTAAATGTGCATTGAAAGCACTTGGTTCAAGCTCAAGGCAGGCACAACTTTAAGTTAAAGATTCTGATCCCCACTCCTCCCCCATCAACCTTTGGAAAATTGTCGCCTATAGACATACGGAAAGCTATAGAGCAGTGTGATCATA
The DNA here is from genome assembly GCF_000747805.2 of Chaetura pelagica. Taxonomy (NCBI): domain Eukaryota; kingdom Metazoa; phylum Chordata; class Aves; order Apodiformes; family Apodidae; genus Chaetura; species Chaetura pelagica. The sequence continues at coordinate 528,604 of NW_009953311.1, forward strand.
TTCCCATCAGTTTGATGGTTTCAAATGTTTTAGCAGTTAGCCTGGAAAATGATGTAATTTCTACCAATTTCTACTGCATCATAAAGTGCTTATCAACTTTAATGCTGTTCAAAATGTCTCAAAGAGTAATTATTACTCAGAAAATACAAATAGTGTTGCTCTATCTTAATGGGTCAAAGTAGACATAAAAAATTTGAAGGAATGCTTTCAGGACCACAGAATGAAACCTACTAGATTAATCTGGCCAGTTTTCAAAAAGAAAAGTAACTGTAGAAAGAGAAGTACCACCATCTTTTTGTGGATTTTTATGCTGGAGGTATCATTTTCCTTAGTCACCCATAAAAGGGTGACTCAAGACCCTGAGGACTGTTGTTTCTATGCCTCAGCTACTTTGCATTCTGATAGTTGTTTGGCTCAGAACCATAGCTTTTGGTACAACTCCTACAGCTCCATGCTTCTTTTCAAACTGGCCTACAAAAAGGTGCGTGTGCAGTAAGTGATCTTCACAGCTCAGGCATGCTAGTCTTATCAACACAAAAGAAGCTGCACACATTTTAAATTAAACTGAGTTAGACAAAAAAGACTGTAAGGATACCAAGTTAATTTTTTAAGGAAGATGTGTTTTGGTGTTGTTCAGATTGACCAGAATGAAACCAAAACCAAACCAAAATTGAATAGTCCATACAGCTAGCTTACAAGTTCTCACTTAAGAGACAGAAGCAGTTAACCACAAAGCAATAAACTCCTTAATACAGCTTCTGTATTGATTAATGCCCTATTTATTAGCAGCAGTGGAAACCAGTTCAGTCCAAACTGAAAAAGTCTGTATCAGTTTGCAATGCATTTGCACCTGGCTACCTTGGCTAACTCACAGTAAGTCAATCAGGAACGGAAGCAGGCAAGAGTACCTAATGAAATATGGTTGCATGTACATGTTTTAATTAAAGAGGTTCTAGATTCTCATGCACAAAAAATAAAAATAAATCGATCTCACTGCTTTCTAGAGCATAATCAAGCTCCAAAGGTAAGGAGACAGTCACTCGTGTGTGCACCTCCAGACACTACAGCATAAGCAGTTTAGTAGCATCAGCCCTCATTTTGAGTTTCCAGGTCAAAGCATAACTAGGATGCCTGCTAAGGCAACGCTCCTCCCTGTATATTTAAGCGTTCTCATCTCCTTCTTCTATTTAACTCACCTTGATGGCACCAACTACTGTTGTTGTGAGTGCAGAATTGTAATGACTGCAAAGGACAGTAGAATACATCAACAGAAACCTAAATAAAGCAAAGGAGAAATTTTATAAATTCTTTTCTTAAGCACTGCTTTGAAATGTTCAATATTTTCTGGATCTGGATTTTCCTGGGATCTTCAATCCCACCTGTTCCAAACCCTAACAAATGGTTTTGTGGATGTGTATTTTAAGTTAGTAATGTGCATATAGAGAATACTCAAATTACATGTTAAAATGTGCTGCTTGAGCTCTAGCAGACTCATTCCTATTTTCTGTGCTTCTTAAATGTCAGTATTTGAAATCAGTTTGACCCCTTGGTTGGTAACACGTGAAAGAGCAGAACAGGATCAAACCCACTTTTTTACTCTTGCTTTGACTCTGCAGTTCCAACAGGAACAAAGCATTGTTCCATTACTTTTAAGTCTCCCATACTTTTCCAGATACTTGAAAGCAACAGTTCCTATACAAAACGTCTGACATTCTTTAACTGCAAAGAAATTAAATAATCAGAAGAGATGGCCAGCAGATAGATACTGAATACAGAGAGTAAAAAGCTAAATGTCATGTTGTTGACCACTGTACTTGTGCAGCCAACAACACAGTACCGAAACTGTTATTTACACTATCAGAAATAATTAAAAAACAAGACAGAAGCCTGGAGGGAAAATATACTTTCTTTGAATTTTAACATCACTTACTAGTGAGTCTTACCTTTGAGATTTGCAATAGTACACACTGTCATTAAGTATCTTATTTGATTGTCCTGTGTTCTTACCCCAAAAAGCAGGAAAGAAGAAATTGAAAGACAAATAAAAAATTTGTCCAGTGCTGGAAATGTGCAGCCTATTAAAAAAAAAACAGAACAGAGAGAATTATGAGCTGTATAAGCAACTGTAAACATGTATAAAATATAGTTAATATGAAAATGTGCAAAATCACAAAATATATTGTATTCATATTTTAATTTAAAAATGTTTATATTACTACTGGAATCAGTGTGATGCTTTTAACTTCAGAGACAACAGGAAGACAGTGACCATGATACCTAGACACATTCTTTTAACACATATAGCAGTGTAGATGTAAAACTGCACATACTGCAAGCAATGGATACAAATACACCAGAGAGAATCTGTATTTTTATATTTATTGATAAAGATACCAACACTGTGATTAATATTATACTATTAATAGCATTGGTATCAGACAGAGAAAAAAGCAAAAAAATAAACAATCTCCTTGAAATCTATTTCATACCACAGATTGACTCATGAACAGTTGTCAAGGTCTGAGCCTGCATTTCTGAGCTTAAAAGTCAACTTAATAAACATTACTAATGTCTCTCATCAATGAAGGTTAATGAAAAAGCTCAATCATTACTTTGAAGTCTGCTCCTTACTGACATGCAGCAACACAGTGCCACAACACAGTCACTAAGAAACGCAGCACAGATTCCTTTCTATCTCCAGGATATGCGTCATTTTAATCTGGTTGGCTTAAAGTCACCTGTATCAGCAGAAAACTCAGCAAAGGCTGAATACATTCCTGAGAAACAAGGTAAAGGCTATTAGTCCATGCTGAGCTGTGGTTTGCTGAGCCTCCCACGCCACAGGTAGAGGGATCTCAGGCAGCTCTGCCCTGTTAGAATTGTGTGGCTGTGAAACAATAAATTACAAAGTACTACAAAAGGCCATTCTGGGCCTTCATTTATCTTCCATTGCATCATGCTTTCCTGTTCTCCAAGTCAGCCTGCTAGTGAAGAAGTAGTGAATAACTGGGATACTCACACGCTGCAGTCTCTGTAAGATGTGATAGCTACTACTCTGGAAAGCAATCTCCCTACCACACTGACAAGGCACCGATATTTTGACTGTGCATTGAATGTGATGGATCAACTCAAAAACCTCTGCTAGGGTAAAAGCAAGCCAACATCTATGGTCTGAAAATCTGTTAAACACAGGTGTTATCTATCTATTGACCTTTCATCAGCATATTTCCATTTTCTACCTTTTTTTCTCTGCTTGAATCTCTGTGCATCAAGTTGACACTAGGATCCACATCACTTAATGATGTTTTTTAATATTAAGTGGCCAAGCCAATGCATATGCACAATAGGCACTATGCATTTCTCTGATACATATATTTTTTAAGGTAATTGAGCATTAAATTGTTTGTGCCAAATCAGTGTCTGAGCACAACACACTCTTTACTTCCCTGTCTACTTAACCCAAAATGCCTCCAGCCATGAATGCTGGGAAAGCAGTTGAAACCTTACAGCCATACCAACTTGGCTGCCACTAAGTTTGCCAAGAAGGGCATCAGCTGCATTTTGCCCCATGGTACAAGATCCTGCTGGAATGACATCAAAAGAAGAGATTTCACAAAGGCCTCATTTTTTCAGCAAATGACAACTTTTTTCACTTAAAGCAGAACTATAAGAACAGAATGACAATCATGAGAGTCCAGGGCACAACAACATACAACAAAGGACACTGGAATGATTTATAACATCCACAAGCTCCATAACCATTTTCAGTGGCAAATCTCAAATATTTCTAAAAGAGAATATGAGTCTCCAGACTAATTTTATTAGTAAGAAAAAGGCAAGTCAGCAAGTCTATAAGGGAGCCAGAAAAACAACACAAATCTCCCAGTCTGATACTTTATGTGCCAGGACATAATGCCTAAGGTATTATACTGCATTACGATTACCGATGGAGAGTTATGCTGCTGTTCTGTAAGAACGCAAAATGTACATTGCAAAACTACACTGAGACTAAACAGGAATCTGTCCTGTACATCAGAATGAGAGAAGGACTGGAAACAATGTGGTTTTGGTATTTGTAATATCATTTTAGAGTATGTGGTAAATCATACAGTGCAGCTGCACTCCCAACCAACTGCTCTAGCTCAGAATCCCCAGTTGTGTATTAAACAAAGGTTCACATAAGGGCTAACACACAGCTTCAGCTTCTCCTCAAAGTGAATAATTACAAGTTCTTACCTGTAAAAGGAAGTACAAGCCACTTATTTCAAGCATAAGTCACTAACATGGAGGTAGAATTACCTCTTTTAAAACAAACATAAACAAAACAAAAAAATCCCATCCCATCGCCCCCTCCGCAGCTGAAAAAACTGAACAAAATACCATTACTGGTTTGAAATACAGAATATTGCTCCTTACCTGTTGAAAGTCTCCAGTAGAAAAGCTAATAATAACTGTTGGAACCACCATGAAACAAGCATTATAGAAAAGGACCCCATATTTTCCCAACTCCTGTGAAAAGTAAAACATAGTGTTTGGAATTACAAGCCATTTGGGAGCAAAATACTAAATATCACTCTGGCAATTCTTCTGTCATTATTGTTAATGAGCAGACAAAATGTAATACACTTCAACATAAATACAAGCTTGCAATCACTGTATGCAGTGTCTAGAACTGAGCTGAGTTTCCATTTCAGTCACTTTATATGTTCAGCAGAATATTACTGCGCTGCTGTACTTTAAAAACTTTCTATACAACACCAGAAAGCCAGAAACTTCCCAAGGCACTCATCCAGAACCCCTTTTTGTTAGATTGCAGGTAAGTGTCTGCCAAGGGACTACTCATTCCACCTCCTGCAAATCAACCACAACAGCATAGGGCAGAGTGGCTCCCTGGGGCCAGCACAGCAGTAACATCAATGAGTATCTGTCTGGTATGACTGAGCATCACTGGTAACTGACGTAACTTCAAGCAACTTGGAGGATGCCATACACTGTTAGTTAACTTGCCTGGCACAAAGGCAGAAGATCAGGGGCATGAAAAACCAGTCTTCCTTTCCTGCAGATTCAGTCATACTACATTGCAAATCTCTCCACCTTACTTCTTGCTTTAAACTGAAACCCCATATTTTGCAGAAATCTCTGCAGCCATTATGTGTTGCTCATAAAGAAAAATACAGAGTCCAGATTCAATGTGACTCCTAAGAATATAAAAATATATACATTCCCACTATATAGAATGAGCCACAGAAGTTAAGTGACAAAATATCTGTCCAGTATCTTGAAGACTGCTCTTTGCTATAGCTTGGTACGTTTTCAGGGTACTGTATTTGAAGAGCAGTCTGCCCAACATTTACACAAAGTATAATGTGTCAAGGTATGGCCTAATTCTTTTGCATACCTGGGTTTGGTGTAGACCTGCTTTTAGATAGCCAAAAAAAAAAGTTATTATTGAGTCAAACCAGTCAGGTCTCTGTTCTACCCACAAGTTTATTTTACATAAACCTTAGTTAAAGTGTGTGTTTCCAATCAAAAAGTCATCCTCCTTAGATAAATGTAATCAGTTTACAGATAAATTACTTGCTTTGGGTTGGGTTTTTTTTAGACAAAACTAATGTTTTAAAGGCACTAAAAACTCTTCCTAAAAGACCTGTGAAAAAATAAAATACACTGTTTATCTAGGCCTGGCCTGAGGTACTAAACCCAAGGTTTTTTCCCAGGGTGTTCTGTGATAAGGATGCATATATCAACTGAAATATGAAAGCAAGTGAAACTATTAGTTCATAACTCTAATGTTCATGAAGATATGTGATAAGTAAACCCACTGTTACCATATTGTTACAATGTCAAATTCAACATCATCATCCCAAAGTTACCTTTGGATCAATTTTCTGCTTTGTGTAAACTCCATTTGCTGCTGTGAAGATATCATTTAGCATTACAAACATGTAGCCCTCCAGATTAAATGACAGGTCAGACCTGGGAAATAAGTATTATACTGTAAATCAGAAAACAATGCATTGCATATCTTGTTTACCTAGAGAAATATAATAAATTAGGAAATGCAAATGCTGAGAACTCCAGCAAGTCTCAGGTTCTGCTTTAAGCTTTCGTTGTAAGTCAAGGTACTTCACATTATTCCAGCCACAGGACGCTCACAAATTAGTTACTAGAGAGTTCCCAGAACTCAGTGCAAAAGTGGCAGGAAACGTTCAGTTTCCATTCTGTGAAAAATTCCATCTGTCTCAAGACTGACAACTTGCCATATTATTAGTAAGTACACATCTATTTCTGTTAATACAGAAAGTATCTAGGGAATAAAGTATGACTACTTGCTTTTTACAGACAGGCTAGATATATTGCCATCCTTTCTGTTTTGCCCAGTTACCTCACGGACAATTCATTTAACTGGACATGGATCTATCCAAGTCAGATCACATTGAAATTATTTACCTTTGTAAATAGCGAAGCCAAGAATAAAATATAACATCACATTTCCAGCTAAGTAAAGGAATATCCAAACAGAAAATAAGCAGAAGAGACTAATTTATGAGGGCTTTGTGAACTTAATCTCACTTTTGAGAAGTTCAAAAGTGAGATTAAGTTAAGACTACAAAAATACTATTTGCCTAAAGAAAAAAAAAATGACAATAAAATGATCAGTATTTCTACCCGGAAGAAGAACATAGTTTTAAAAGATTATTAAAATACACTGATACAAAATTAGCATTCTTCACACAGTGTTAATTTGACTCATTTATGATCCTGCAAACATGGAAAACCCAGGGGAAAAAACAGAAGCATCCAAATACTTCCAGCGGGAGTTAAATTTTTCCTTTTGTATTCCTGCACCTCCCAATTATGTCAAGAGAGAGATTTTTCAAATCAACTTAATTCAGAGTAACTGATCTCAACTTAGGTTTACTTGGCACTTAGGATGGAAGAAAATCCTCCTATTGTCCCTCTTCTCATAACATGACTTCATAAACAAGTGAAAACCTTACCCAGCTGCTATGAAAGCCCCAAGAATGATGGCAAATACACTGATGATGATACTCAGTGAGTATCGTTTCCTGTAAGGAAAAATTAAGACAATTCACATTTTCAGTATTTGAAGAGGAAACTAAATAGTTGTCTGCCTGAACAGTTTCAAAGCAATTACAACAGAACATTTAGCAGGAGGGCACAGTCCTGATAACCTCATAAGAGCTATGTCATTGACTACGTGCCATGCTGTTAAGACTTCGGCCCTGAGAACAGAGACTGAAAAAAGCATTGTAAGCATTCTGCTACTAGATAATCTTAAGAGTAAGACTGAATGTTTAAAATAACAGTGCTCAAACAAACTGCAATTTACTCTGTATTGGTACTCATAATGGAAGTGTTTCAGTGTTTTCCAGTAATCCAATATAGGAAAATCACCACCCATCTCTTCTGCTGTTTTTCATCTCACCTTTCTTGGGAAAGATCCTGTGCATGACAGTATCTGGGCTATTTTTCAAAACGATACTTATTTTAAATCAAACTGAAACCTTGTACTTAGAAGGAAAAGCACCAAAGCTAACTATATTCTTCAGTATGTCTACATTAGCAGTCACAGACTCAGAAAAAGCATACCATAAAATTTTGTTGCTTCTTACACCCATACGACTTTAGTTAGAAATGTGCCTTACAGACATTCGCCATGTCACACTATCAGGCCAACCCCCGGCTCTGAGCTGGTCTGTGAGAAAAGATCCACCAAAACAAAATGCACAATGCTCTCAAAGAAATCCTGCATGTTAAAGGAACACAGATGTGCACTGCTGTCCCATAAAACAAGCTGTATGCAGTATATAAATATACATATATATATATATATATATATATATATATATATATATATATATATATGTATATATATATACTGCATACAGCTTGTTTTATGGGACAGCAGTGCTATATATATATATATGGCTTTGATCACAATTAATGCCAAAAATAACATCCCAAACTTTTCTAACGCGAAGGTAAGCCAGCATAGACCCTCTGGAATCCTTTCATTTTCAGCCCTGAGGAAATACACTGTGGCAGTCTGTACGAATACAGCCTTCTGCTCTTAAAACTTCCCGTTAGTTAGGATGGTGCTTGCACTCACATACACTGTATTGTTGCAGGCCAGTTGAGATGACAATCTCACAGATTTGCCTGCAGGAGGCCTCAGGCCAACAGAGGAAGACAGCAAGTTCTGCTTTCTGAGTGATAACTTCTAACTAGAAAAGAATCCTGGAGCATCTCCAAATACGAATAACGTTGATCAACTGCTGCTTCAGCCAAAAGGAGATGCCAATTATCATGGAGGCTTTTTGAAAAGCTTCTCCCCTGATCACGTCCATGTTGCCTGATTTTAGCTTCAGCAAAATGCTTTTCCCCTTGTGACTTTGCCCTATCCAAGAACGAATCATTTGGATACAGCTACGACAGTGACAAAGTACGATATATTGCTATTACTTTTCTTCCAAATTGGTAGTATTGAAACTAGTAGCCAAAGCTTCCTAATTTCTCATTAGAAATAACTGATGATATAATCAAGGACTTTTCTGATCTGACACCACATTGCTAGATATAATTTTGCTTCATTACACATGTACGTTTTTAGACTTGACTCAGACAGGTACTCCACACAAGCAGGTTGCCACACTGTCATCACTGTTTTGAGACGTAAGGATCTGTCTGTCTGAAGCAATTTGCTGCTTAGGGGCCTCCAAGAGGAGATACAAACCTTAATCACTAAAAGAAGTGTCTGAATAGTGTTCTGCTTACCTGATTCCTGTGCAACAGTCAAGAGAATGAGCAGTCCTAATGAGACCAAGCTGAATTTTTTTTTTTCCTGTATTCACTAAAGCGTGGATACTTTTGTCTTCAAAAAAAGCTTTATAACAGCACTTTCTTTGGTTTTCTGCTTCTGAGTAAAAAGCACTCATTTAATATTCTAAAGAAATGTCACAAGTAATCCATATTATATGATCTAAATTAAAGGTATCATAAATGAAAAAATAAAAAAGGATCACCCAAGTATGATGATTTCCAGCAGTAAAGTAAGTGGAATGGTAAACTTCCTGAGCACTGTAAACATTGGCAAACTGTCAAAAAAAAAAAGGGGGAAAAAAAAAAAAGCCAAACACAGCATCAGATTAATAGCATTTTTATGTTCTAATTATCTAATTTATCTAATTTTACTAAGCAGAGGATGGAACCATTAGTCCAGCACTAAGCAGTCAAAACAAATTCCCAGATACTTAGCAAACATTTAAAAAATGGCAGTCTGACACTAAAGGCAGATTGGATAACCAAGTCATTGAGAAACAACATTTGCAGGTAAAACAATAAACTGGCTCCCTTCTAAAAGGCTACTCTTTATCAGTGAAATGAAATGTAAAAGCTATTTTCTACTTAGCATATCCCTTATGAAATAATTCTTCCTGTAGAATTCATGGATAGTAAAACTAAAAACTATTTCTATTGTAAACTTAAAGGACACACAACAACCTTCTCTCTGAAAACATGCAACAGAAATAAAGCACAAAGCAAACGGGTAGCAGACAAGCTGTACTTTCAAAAAAGTAAAATGAATCCACAAGAAACAAAACATAGAAACTACAAGAAACATCAAAGGTGGGACCAGCTCCAAGTACCAAACAGCTGTATTGTTGGTTTACATAAAGTGTGGCAGTTGGAAACCTTTTTGATTGTTCTGAGAAAATACTGCATCTGGCACATTGGAAATCTGAGAGCATGGATAGACCAATTAATCCTCTGTTCAGAGTAACTGTTAGCAACTGCATTAATAAATTACACAAATCCTAACACAGAGTTTAATCACTTCACAAAAGACATTTTGAAGTTATGTATAGGATCACCTACACCTTAAATACAACCCAAACAAGGTGGAAAATTCCATTATGTAAACCCATGTCACGTAATGTAATAAAACACAGTGTAATAAAATGTCTATGGTAGAAACACTGCAGACATTCTTACTTTTCTGTTACAAAAATAAATTATGAATAGTGAATCTACAAGACACATGCCAGTCATAGGAGGAGGATATGGTGATCTTATGTCTAAAATAACCTAATAAACATTTTAAATTTACATTTGAAAATCAGGGGAAAGAAGAACCCATTAATCAAACTTCCACAGGATCGAAATTATATCCATATCTACATTGGCTGAAGTGCTTTTAGGGACTATACTGCCAAAGTCAGCCTGAACTTCAGTGGAACAACATCTGAATGCATACAACAAACAGTTGCAGAATCAGGTTCCTAACATTTCAAAGTTACAAAATACTGAAAACCTGAAAAATTCTGTGTTTTGATTTAGCTTACTGTCAAAACCTCAGGAGACTGTAATAACATACAAGAAACCACCACAACAGTAATGCCATATCCTCGTGCAGCTGTCTGGCTTCCACACTCTTCTTCCAGAGAAATATTGGCTATTTAATCTGTTACAGCAGATCTACTACATAGCTTACATATTTTTAGCACTAGCATGGAAGTAACTCATGGATCTAAGCTAAGGGGTATACAGGAGCCAGAAAATTCTGTAGCCGTCTCCCCACAACCTGCACTTGGTGCTCAGCAGTGCCACCCTGCTGACACCAGCCCACTACAAAGTAGTTTTCCCATCTCTTGGTGTGTCGTAAATAACCTGCACCAACATCATGGTATAATTCATTCCCATATTATTCTTCCTTCAAAATCGTCCTTCTTACAGCTTTCAAACTTTCTGGTTAGGACAGCTAGGAAAAGTTGAACATTTGGGTATGAGGGGAATATGAAAGCACTTTCATTGTCAAAAAACGTATTGTGATTTTTGTCAGCAGAGGCCTACTTAAGCCCCCCTTAGAAGCAGACAACTTGTAAACACATCAAATGTTTAGGTAAGAATTTCCTAAAAGCATCAGGGATTTAGACAGGAAGACATTGTATGCATTTAAGTCTTTACATACTGTTGGGGCTTTTTGGTGTTTATTTTTTACCCCCACAAAAAAAAGGGTAAAATACAAACAGTCTACTTATAACTTCCATTTACAGTACCTGAGTTTGCTGGTACTTGATAATCCACTTATGTGGTTTCCAACATAAATCAGAGGCAGAGGAAACAACTGTGATAAAATTAAAAGCACAACTCAGATTATTATGTTTTGAACTACTGTTGAGAAACTTTTATAAAATTTGGTAACTTTCATATCACATGTACTTTTAGCAAGAAATAGGGGGATTTTAAGGAAAAAAAAAAGTAACTATGCTGCTAACTGATCTGCAGCTCTGGTTCATGTGACTGTTTAGGACTACAGCTTCACTGACTTAGTAATACTGAGTCACAATCTACCTCTATTGAAACACTCTGTTCAGTGTAAATGCTCAGAGTAATACTCATTCTAACATCTGAATTTTAGCTATAAAAGTAATACTAGTGACAAACTAAATAAGCAAGAGAACAGGTGGAATAAAATAATGAATAAGCTGTAAGTATGCTATGCTTCTCTGAGCATTACACATACATTAGTATACCTGTAAATACACCATTTTAGAGCTACCTCACCAATTACACAATGCGAGATAGCAGAAAGGAAAGAAAAGTATCTAGAGGCAAATTTTACATTACCATTTTCAGCTTCAAGTGTCATGAGACTTAACACCCACAGAAGCATATGAACCCTAACACAATACAGAGAAGCAGGAACTGAACTTCAGAGCCTTAATAAAAAGTACTGTAAGTCAGGGATCACAACACAATATTCAGCTACAGTTCATGGCTGTTTTTCTCCTGCTACAGAAAAGTTGCAGAAGATTAAAACCAACCAAAGTAATCACTGGGGACAAAGGTGGTGTGTACATCTAGTCCCATTCCCTACCAGTCAAGTGAAGCTGAAATGGCAGATAGACAAAATAGAACCTCTATCCTAACAAGTGTAATAGCTGCTTTTGTTGTTTTTATATGTGCTTCAGAAGACACTGTGTGTTAGAAGCTATGTCTTCTCAAAGCACTGTGTGCTTGAAAAGCATACAGAGGAATGGGCTGAATTTTATCAATGCTAACTTTTGTCTTTCCTTTCACAGCACAGAGGAGAGAGTACAGTTAAATTAACTATAGTTAACTTTTAAGTAAAGCTAACAGTAAAAGTAAACCAGAGTACAAAGAGTAGTGTAACTAAATATTCAGCCTGTCAACATCAGCTTGCAAACATGATGTAATACATTGTTTTTTGTGTATTTTTATTTAGAAAATTATCTACTCATAGCACAAAAACAGAGCTGAGATTACATACTCTTTCCTCTGAACTCCATTTATTGTAAAGGCAAAATCACATCAGAGATCAATGAAACACTTAAAAAGGGTCAAGAACTCCAAAGGTTCTTCACTAAAATAAACACTTTGCTACTTCAAAACTCTAACTGAAAGCACTGAGGACATAAACCAGCCCAGGAGTGAAAAGACACCATGATTTTAATGTAAGTGCAGAAGTTGCCAAGAGGATAAAGAGTCAGTCAAAAGCTGGTTTAAAAAGTAAACAAATAACAATGAGCAATCTGCTGAATCAGTGTTACTAGTCAAATTCAGCACTACCAGCATATCCAAGTCCTGGATACTGCAATGCTGACTGCTCCTAGTATGTCTAGGACACTCTTCCAAAAGATCAGTATTATTAGGACCAAGAAAATGGGTACTATATGTTTTAATGCCTTAGTGCTGATTTTAAAGTAAAGGAGAGAGCAGGGAGGGAGAGTATTAAGGCTGGAGAGGTACAGAGGGAAGAAACCTCTTCAGGTCTCAACAAGTTGTTTATATGCAAAACTCAAAATTACCCACTGGGAAACCTTCTTCATGCATGTTTTGGAAAAAATAAGGATTGTCCATTCAATCAAGGCTACAGATATTCCTACATGATTTCTATGTGCAGAAATGCCAACGATTTCTGCATGCATTGAGAAAATACAGCATACACCAATGGCTGTGAGACATTCATAGCAAACGTCATGCTGACAGTACAACAAGATTCTGCAATGACGATGCTGGTCACAAATGCTATGATACCTGAGCTCTGTAGAAGATGGGACTCAACTCTATGTATCTCTGAGCAAACACAGGTCAATACCTTGCAACAAGACATAAATATGCAGGCTTACACATCAAAGTAAAGCTCTGACAACACTGCACATGGATGCAAAAATCTACAAGAATCATTGCTACAGTAATTTCATATCCTAGTTTTCAGTCCGAGATAATAAGAGATCCTCCCTCATATTCTATCTTGCCTCTTTCAACCACACACTACAGATCCACACAATGCAGCTACCTTTGATGGGCATTATTTAAACCAATCCTGTGGAACATAAATCTTACATTTGGAATCAACTCTTTTTCGGGGTTTTGGTCTACCACATATTTTTTGTTTCTATTGGTTTATCACATGTCCATTCAACTTTCCAAACAGCCTTTCACGCTATGATCAAAATTCTTTCCTAAACACGGATCTCCTACTGATCCTATGGGAACTGCACACAGCCAGAAAACTGCTTCAGGAATCTGAAAGAGTCCATCCAGCTGTACAAAGGTACGGCATGCTTTCCCCTGTACTGCGTAACTAAATGGCACCAGAATTCTCTGTAAACAATAGGCAAGAGTTCTGCAGTGAACTTAAAATTATCAAATCCAATACTAAATGAAACAAAGACACAAATAAACACATTTGAGAAACAAATGCAAGACTGTTTTCTGTTCTTCTTTTATATTTTGTCTCCATAAGAAAGAATGCCATTACAAGAGATAACATTCTCTTACTATTATCAATCCTTACCTTCACAGGTATACTTTTGTCAAAATCAGGGAAGTGAACAAACTTATTTAATTTTGACACATACAGGATAAGTATAGTGGCTGCCATCTAAACAAAAAGAAAATCCAGTAAGTCATATAAGGAAAAATTGGACATGTATGAATGAAAGAACTGCTCCAAAGACAAAATCTTTATATGCATTTAACAAACGCTAGGTATTACACAATTTCTCCAAGAACAACACACCATGCAATGAATCAGTCCCTTCACAACATAAGGAATTAATAATAAAGATATAGACAGAATGAAGGAGAGCATCTGAGCAATCACACATTCCCAGAGTTAAAGCTGCCACAGAAAGAAAAAAAAAAGCTAAATTTTTCTCATACAAAAATTAATTAATTGTCTAACTAGAAAATGGGACAGAGTCATGTTCTACAAATAAAGCATTATATTGTATTGTCTGTACTTTGCAAACCATTAAAGGAAATCCTGGAAGAGTCAGTCAACAAAAAATGGAAATGTCATTGAGTTTTAGGTTCTGCAAAGAAACAAGGCTCCATCACTGCCCTTAGCATGACGTACTGCCACATATTCTAGCCTTTGAGTTTCACTGAAACATGATGTGTGATTCCTTGAGCAGTACAGACATGTGGAACAGTCTTTTTCTCCCTCTCTCATACAGTATACATCCTCTTCAGCACAAAAGAGCAGTGATACCAGACTTGCAGTACCCTGTTTTCACCTACTACTCACTACCTCTTAGTTTGTAACCTTGGCAGAAAATAAACCCTCTCTTTTAAATGTATTTGCCTAAATACCATTTGCTTCAAGGCTCCATCCCTCCCAGCCATCCCTCTGCAAACTCACATGTTCTTCTTTATGGACCATGTACACAAACATTTGAACTTTGGTTTTACCATGATGCCTACTAACAAAAAGACAACAAAAACCACATTTCTGATGCAGTACTGCCAATTGTCCGCAGGCAACTAAGGTAACCAAAACTGTGTGGCAATCCTACTGGGAAACTGACGGGAAAGGAGAGAGAGATTTATGAGGAAATACACAGTTTGTCTAGAAATAGAGGCCATGTCTCTGCATATAACCTACAAGTGCCTGAGCAGTCACCTAGAATCTATACACTTGTTAGAACAAATCTTGGCGGTTTTAAGGGTCACATCTCTTCATTACTGAATGCTGCCAGTGGAAATAAATGGAATTTCCAGTCCTTTCCCTGACTTTTCCAATGCAATAGTTTAGACTTAGGCTGAAGATCTTACTGAAATACATCACTCTTCTTTGTGGTGTAGCTAACCCAGAAGACAAGCAGTGCAGTATAATAGAGATTTCCCCCCTAATATATATGCTAACATTGGTTTAACTTACAAAATGGTAAGTACATGTAGTGTGCTTTACATACCTGTCCAATTCCAAGGAACATTGGTGATGGGAAGCTGCAAAGCATAAACAGATATTTAATACTGAGGATAGGGGGAAAAAAGAAAACCAAATGAAACAGAAAACAAACAAACAAACAAACAAAACAAACAAACAAACAAAAAAAAAACCCAGCATTTAAATGTAGCACCCAGGACAACAACTGGACACATGGACTGTGGATAACTGGACAGTCTTTCAGAAGACCTCAGAAACTGCTACAGTTACTGGAGTCTTAATATTTTATTTCTGCAGTAAACATAAGCTGCATCCAAATAATATATCATATGCACAGAGGATAACTCTAAAGAGCTAATGGTTCTGCATGAATTTGTAAGTAAAGGTAACATACTTGGAGAACTCTTAACTACTCATGATTTTTTGAGTGGCCTAACATACATATGATAAATCCTGGGATGGTACAGCAAGTTAAATCTCTTGCACTTACCCTCTACTTGGAAGCTTAGCTCCACAGCCCAAACACACTAGCAATACATTTCTGTGTAAAGAAAGTACCTAAGTAAATGCTGTAGAAATATCTATTGTCTACTAAAACAGCTGAACTCCTATCATAGCCCTTCAGTTAGCTTGAACTGAAAGCATAGGTACCTGAATGTTAAGAAAGCAGTAACTTTAGCAGGACAACTGAAGAGCTTGAGCCCCTCCATTTCTCCCCTGTATCTACATCATGGTAAAACAGATACAGGTGTGGCAGTAACTGATAATTCTCTGTATGCATATTGAAGTACAAGCAAATAAGTTATTTACGAAGGATGCCTGCTTTATGCCACCAGCAGCAGTGTTCGGACACTCTTCACCCAAAAGCCTTCGGTGTCAAAGAACATCCTGGATATAACAGTTTCTACTGCCTCCCAGGAGTCATGCAGCGTTTTGCCAGACTGCACTGTCTGGGATAGTCACACACAAACTTGCATCAAAGGAATCTAAAGAAAACCCACTTAATTCTCTGTGCACACATGCTCTAACAAATGCCTAAAGAGGGAGAGTGTTCACATCAAGTTTTGTAATTTTCCACTATCAAGGCTCCTTGATGTTGCTGCTATCTGTCACAGAGAACTTTGTCACCAACTATTTGTCACCAAAAACTGTTACAGAACTACTCAGTGTGCCGAGAAATGTGCATCTCAAATGAGCACCACTGGCACAGGAAATCAGTATTAGGAAAAGAAATAAATGCTCTGAACTGCAGCAGAAAGGCCACAAGGACACTGGAGTCATAACACAGGTTAAAGTGTTAGAAGTGGCCAGTAGCAAAAGTGACTCTGGTACTAAGGGGAAATGAAGAAGAAAAAAAAAAAAAAGAAGAAGAAACACTTCCATTTATAATTACGTGACACCTAGTCTGTGTTGTACTTACAGCTGCACAACACATATATGGAGACTTCATTCATCTGTACTACACAGACTTCTACAGACTTTTTTGATTTTCAGAGTCCTAAACAATTCCAGCAATGCTGTAAGCATCTAGGCCTACTTTTGGACAAGCTTTCATGGATGTGCTAGATGTATGCCAGGGACTTGTAGGGAGCTGCAGACTATATGATGAAAAAGACTAAAAAACAAAATCACAATTGCCTCACATGTAATTTCTGGGAAATATTACCTGCAGCTCTTATGTGTTCAAGAAGAACTGAATGTTAGAAAATAACACAAGTTTTGCCCGTGGCGGGTTGGGGTTTTTTTTGGTTTTGTTGTTTTTTTTTCTTTTCCTGTTGTTAGTTCATAGTAGCCGAAACAGTGAAAACAGAGCAAAACTTTTAAGTAAAAATATGAACGGTGAGGAGATCACAGCTACAGCATGAGAACTCCCTCTGGAACCCCTTGTCAAGTCAATATACACAGTTCTTCAGCGTTTTTATGATAGAGAGGTTTTCTGCGGTTCACGTTTCAGTTTTTAGAAAAGAAAGGCAGTCGCATGAATGCAACAAGATTGTCTGGCATGAACAGTTACGGCAAAATATGGATCTGAGCTCGTGTGACCAGCGAAATGCCTCGAAGCTAGGAACAGCAACAGACCGCCAAGGAGCAGACTGGGGTGTTTAAACACGGCCGCAACGGACTCTGCCGTCGGGTGGTGCTGCAGAAGCGGTACAAGCTGCGCATAAATCAGTTCCGATACTGGAGAAACTGAGCCCCGTGTCAGCACACTCCCCGACGTCTCTGGTGTTGGAAGGTCCCGTGCCAATGCGTCAGCTGATTGACCCGGGACCTGAGCGGCACGGACGCCCTCGAGTTGTGCTCTCATTAAAGAAAACGCTTCCCCAACGGGAGATGCGGCTCCGAGAGCGAGGCACTACG
>NW_009953311.1:550202-556803 GCF_000747805.2 Chaetura pelagica
GGCCAGGGTTGCAAGGGTCGTTTAGAGATCATCTAGTTCAGCCCCCTGCCATGAGCAGGAACATCTTCAACTAGATCAGGTTGCTCAGAGCCCTTGTCCAAACTGACCCTGAAATGTTTCCGGGGAGGGGGCATCTACTACCCTTCTGGGCAACCTGTTCCAGTGTTTCACAACCCTCACTGTAAAATATTTCTTCCTAATCGACCCTATATCGACCCTTCTATCACTACAGGACCTACTAAGAAGTTTGCCCCTCTTTCTTCCACAGTCCTAGGCCCCTCTGTGCAGAGCAAGGGCCACCCCACCACTCCAGGCCCTGGCTTTGAAGGAACTCCCAGGGGTTTGTCAGGCCATAAAAAACCTTAGTTGGGTTTGCATGGTTAACATATCAAATTTCAACAAGCATGGAAAATAAACACCTTCGTGCTCTGCTCTATCATGCTGACAAGACTGCAGGAATGAGGAAGAAACCCAAGTGTTTAACAGCAAACACACCAAACTTGAGAATTAAACCCAGTTTTTACTCAAAGCATTTTATTAAAATGACAGCACATCCACCCTTCTGCTATTAAGTCACACCAAACTACAACTTAATCTTATGAAGTATTGAACACTTGAAGATTTCTTATATGTAATCACTTCTTAACAAAACCAAAAGCATCTCAATTTTTATTTTTTTTTAACTCGGTATTTGTCATGACACAAAACTCCTTGGGCTGTCTGAATTTAATCTACAGCCAAGTACAATTCAGTGTACTTGTCATACTTGTAGAAATATTCTTGACTTGGTTGAAGCTTTACAGCTGACTGGGAAAAAAGAATATATTAAAAGGAAAGCCTAATGAAGAACATCATTACTCCAGTCTGCAACTTTTTGGTAATTACACAGTCCTGTGCCCTGTGAAATACTACCCAGGAGCAATTCTCAGTTATGATTCAGAAGTGCAACAGATATATGCTCACGGTTCATTTTAGGATCAGACTATTTCCATGCAGCCAACTGAACAGCCAAGAGCAAGCAATTTCTTTAAGAAACTCCAATCCTACACGGGAACTACCAGTTTTACCTGGGCTGAGAAGACTAGAATGCAGTCATTCTAGGGAGCGTTTCGTATTTTTAAGTCCAAACAACTTAAAACAGAAACAAATAAGCCTGATGTCAGCTAAGCTTAGGAGCTGAAAGCAAAAGTTAACCGTATCACTGGTGCAACAATATTTATACTATTTATATTCAATGAAAGAGGTTGTTTTATTTAAATTACTCAATTGCTCTTTAGTTAAGTGCATCAATATATGAATTAAACAAACTGGGTTAATGAGATTTTCAACCACAACAGGTTATAAATTATCAGATAACACAATCCATCACTTTCTGGTGTAAAATCACTCTACTTTCCTGGAACTGCTGTACACATCTGCTCAGTCTGTATCAAGTGACTGATAAAATTGATTTCGTCCTCTTGTTTAAGCGAGAGGGGAAGTGGTTTCCCTTCTTATCTGAATTTCCTGACCTTCAACGAGAGGAAGGAGTTAAAGCAAGCAGGTCAGCAATTACAAATTATTGATATCCCCTAAAGCAGTAGCTTAACAAAACAAAACAAACAAACAAAAAAATCCAACATAAAACAAAACACCAATAAACCACACAACAAAAAGTGTTATCTGAAAACAAAGTTCTGTTAGCATATTAGGAATCTCTGGTTGCCTTCAAAGCAAAATACAGAAAAAGATCACGATGAGGCAATGCTATTTTAAACTATACAACATTAATGAAGTGGCAAGATATCCTGCTTAATATTTTATATCAGCATCTGAGTACTAGACAGCATTCTGTAACTTCACTTATTTGGGAAATACATGAAATCACACTGTTAACACTCATAACTATCTTTGGAAGCCTATTTTCTAGTTGTGAATACTTTTCTGCAGTGTTTAAGTAACAGCTGTGGTACAGTTAGCAAAAACAAAATAGGCATGTTACCTGAAGTAAAGCAATAAGGTGGCTTTATGCACAGAAAGTACAGAGGCTTCTATTTGCTAATAATCATATAAAAGCAATGCTTTAAAACTTAGTGTTCGCTAGTAGGACATCTAGAATAGTTTACTACAAATCCATACCACCCTGTAAATACCCCCTTCTATTAACAAAATCAAGTGCCAAATCACTACAGGGTCCAAAAATATCTGAAAAAATACTACCATTTTTTTACCTTTGCCTAGACTTTGCAAGACTAATCATTTTCAGATAAACCAAACAATGTGCAAAAGTTCCTAACATCATATGTTAGGAATAACAAGTGCTACCAATAGATTCTGCTGAAATTGAAACAGAAAGCACAAAACAGCAAAGTCAAGCCTCATACCTTGAGCAGTCAGTGAGGATGCTGAACAATCTTAACTTTCCTGCATGAAGCATATCCCCTCTACAAGCTGCGATAACTA
The DNA here is from genome assembly GCF_000747805.2 of Chaetura pelagica. Lineage (NCBI taxonomy): Eukaryota > Metazoa > Chordata > Aves > Apodiformes > Apodidae > Chaetura > Chaetura pelagica. The sequence goes on from NW_009953311.1 coordinate 552,645, forward strand.
AGCTCTGCCTTCTGCCTCAGTGATACTAGGTAAAGATATCCTGACATTAGAAAACCATGGTGGCATTGATACTTAATATCTTCAGACCTACCACTTCATATAAATTTAGTTAAATAGTCAGATAAATACTTTTCGTCAGACTTCTTTGGCAACATGTACCATTCTGCTAATCACAAACACTTTGTTCAGAAAGTGCTTCCTGTGAAATCTGCTTCAAATAAATGAGTTAACCTTGCAAAATCTAGCTTCCCACAACATGTAAATTTGTCAACCCTGCATTATGCAGTGCTATATTTACAAAATACTTTTAAACTTTACATCTGTCTTTTACCTTACAAAAAGTGCAATTCTCTCACCCCATGTTATGGGGCAACAACATTCTTCATTAATTCTACAGAATAGCAGCCTATGATAAGCAAATAAGGTGCTTAGCTTATTACTGGAATCTATCTGGTTAAGTACCACCAGGAAGTGTGTATAGGCAGACTCTGTTGCTCTCTACTGCCGCAGCGGTGCCACAGCGAGGTTTGCAAGCTCGATGAGAGCCAGTGCACCATGCATGCGTTCACGCTGTTCCTGGAGACGGCGGCGGCCTGCAGCTGAGTGAGCTCCGTTCTTCTCTTCATCATCTTCTTCATCAGACTGCAGATATTCCATGGGGTCCTGCTGTTCCTGATCAGTTTTCTGGATTGCTTTAGTTTTCAAAGCAGGAGCACGCTGCTCTCTAGTCTCCCAGTATCTACAAAAGCAAAAGTGGGGAATGCTTATAAAATACACAAAACTGACTCGTGCACCAGCATTTCGAAGGTGGCAAAAGTCTCCCAAGTACTAGCTTGCATCCCACCAAGCACTGCATTTGGCTTTAGCTTTCAGCCCTTATTCAGTAGTATTTAAGATGTCAGAAACCTCCTTTATTCAGTATTTTAAGTGTAAAGCACCCACATGAAACCTGTGACATTTCTCCTTTAGGTAGTGTTCCTAGCAGGGCCATAAACAACTGTTGTCCCTCCTACAGATGCAAATTTAGCAAGACTAGCACTAGCAAGGTATGAGCAGGTCTTGATCAGGCAAAGACAAGCATTGAAGCAGAGAACAAGAAAAAGTCTTCTAAGGAACTTTATCTAGACAATTCTTTAAGGAAAGGCTGATTTGTACTGCATGAACATCTGGGTTTGGCTTGTTGGGGGTTTTTTTGCCTTCAATAATAAATGCTTTCTCAGACCACCCTTAGAAGTACTTAAGAGAAAGATGGCACCATGAGGAAACTTACTTTGCTAGCCATTCAGCCACAGCTTTATTGTCAGCCGTCTGGTTCTTACTCAACCTGTCTGTGAGCTCTTCCCTCTTCAGTCGAGCATATGGATGTTTGGGGCAATGACGGTTTGCATGGGTGAATCTGCTTAAACAGCCTTAAAAAACACAGTGGCAATGAAGAACACATTATGGAAAGCAGCCAATCAACAAGTAAGGATAACATCTGTGGGATGAAGGATCCAACCTTCCTCACCCACAAACCCCTAGTTTTGGTTGAAAACAGCAAGCTACAGTTCCAAGGTTCATAATATGTCCCATCATTTTACACATTACTACCAACTGACAGAATTACTGATAACCTACTTACTTAATAATGATGCAATCCTTTGATACATACTTGCATGCTTGGCTCCTGCCTTCCCTAGAAGCTCCTCCAGAATTCATAACCACGTTTGTATGGATCTTTGCCACGTGGCACTGACCCTAGTTCTGAAAGCTGCCAATTGTGATTGCTCACCGTTCTCTGAGCAGACGAAAGGTTTCTCCCCTGTGTGGAGACGCTGGTGAGTTTTGAGCTGCCCACTCTGAACAAAGGCTTTCCCGCAATCTGGGTAGTCACACATATAAGGCCTTTCACCTTAAAAATAACAGAACATATTTATGAAAGCTGAATATAAACGAATCACTGTATCCAGTAGTGGTCCCCAGCTTCAGATTTACACAAGCACGCTCTCCTTTCATCCAGACACTTGTACCTACTTAAAAAGCTCTGGGGTACCAAATCGCAGAGATCCACTTATACCCTAAACAGATCTTTCCTTTGAATTACATGCTCAGTGCTATTAGATAATACAATTACTTGCAGAGGGGAAAAAAACCAACAAACCCACAATCATATTTTTCCTTGTCATATTTTTTGATTTAAGCCCTCTTGCAGAGCTCTACAAAAGCTTTGTCCCATGAAACTATGCACCTGCAGAGCAAGAAACTTAGGAAGTGAAATGAGTAAATGGACAAGTAATGTCATTCAAATTGTAAATAGATAAATTTTATCCTTAACATAGCTTGAATTAGGATAAAATAACTGAGGTCAACAGTATAGCAACATATGAAGATGTAGAAATCTCTCATTAGGGAAGACTATTTGAACAAAGTTGTAATGGATAACTGAAGCCTGCAAGAAAAACTTTTTCCAGACATAAGCCAAGAAATTCTTAGGCCAGTTGTCAAGGAAGACTTACCCATGCAAACAATGAGAACAGAGATGGCAGGTGCCTCTTCCCCCTGAGGATCTGGCTGCACACAACTATGCAAAGGCCACCATGTCACCACTCCTCAGGGAAGTCAGAGGTGATGTTGACCCAGGGTAAGCTCTGCTCAGTTGTTGTTTATCCAAGTTCAACACCTCACACAATCAAGTACAATAAAAGCCTCTCTTGAACAAAGAGCATGAGGAAACTGCATTTAGAATCTATTTAGTATCTAGGCCAAGTTTACGGTCCTGTACAAGTCAGGGCAAACCCAAGCACAAATACAGGCTGGGAAAAAAATGGATTGAGAACAGCCCTCATGAGAAAGACTTGGGAGTGGTGCTTGATGAGGAAGATCAACATGAGCTAGCAATTTGCCCACAAAGCCAACAGTGTCTTGGGCTGCTTCAAAGCAAGCATGGCCAGCACGTCAAGGGAGGTGATTCTGTCCCTCTACACTGCTCTTGTGAGACCCCACCTGGAGTATTGTGTCCAGTTCTGGAGCCCCCAACAGAAGAAAGACATGGAGCTTATTGAAGTCAGGCTGAGATTTGGGGTTGCTCAGCCTGGAGAAGAGAAGGCTCCAGGGAGACCTTCTAGCAGTCTTCCACTATCTTGAAAAGGCCTAAAGAAAAGCCGGGGAAGGACTTTTTACAAGGGCATGTAGGCATAGAACAAGGGGTAATGGTTTTAAACTGGAAGAGGGTAGATACAGATTAGACATTGGGAAGAAATGATTTAGTGTGAGGTTGGCACGACACTGGCACAAGTTATCCAGGGAAGTTGTGGATGTCCCCTACCCTTAAGTGTTTAAGGCCATGTTGGATGGGGCTTTAAGTAACCTGGTCTAGTGGGAGGTTTCCCTGCCCACGCAGGGGGTTTGGAACTAGACAATCTTTAAGGTCCCTTCCAACCTGAACCATTCTATGATTCTATGACTTGAAGCAGAAAAAGAGATCATAGGAGCCAAGGTTTTTCCTGGGGTGTTGTTTGATTAGTTTGTGCGTTTTGTGTTGGTGGTTGTGTCCATATTGTGACCTACATTACTTCACACTTAACTGCAAATAAAGTTGTCCTGGGACATAAAGAAAAAAAAAAGTGTTTGCTTGGTTTTAAAAAAACCAATACCTTCTGTTCAAGTTCAGCTGACTATGAGTTGGTCCTACATTTTAGCATAATTGTGTGTTCCCTTTGCACACACAATTCAGTTAAGTTAATGTGACCACCTCCACCTGAGAAAATGAATTCTAAGTGGTAGGAGAGACAATTGGATGGATATTTAAAGTCTTTTTTTTAACATTTAAGCTACACTTCTAGGGTATTACGCTGTCCAAGTTGCTAGCCAGTTTTTAACATACTGTCTTGCTTCACTTCAATTGCTGTGTGAAAAGCACAGTAATAAGGAAAAAAAATCACAGAGAAGAGGATAAAAAATGCTCTCATGTACAGAGTCTCAGGTGCAGTTCTTCTTATGTAGCAAGCCTGTATTTACACCATTTGCCTATACAGTTATAGTCTGAATTGTTGCTACACTTTCCCATGACAAACACAGTTAAGACTTGAGTTGCATTGACAAGCACTGGAAAAAAGCGTGGTTAATTTAACAGCTGCAATAAAATACTAACAGATTTGGTTTGATGGGGGGGGGGGAGGTT
>NW_009953311.1:558559-564198 GCF_000747805.2 Chaetura pelagica
GCCGCCGTGTTGCTTCGGGTCCCGGGAACATGAGAAGCGGGTGGGAGATGTCCCAGACAGCTGCGGGGCTGCCCTGGCCCGCCCCCGGACCGCCTCCCAGGGGCCGCCAGCCCTGTATTTCAGGAATTTTTTTCAGACTTGTGGTATTAAAAGTTTGTACAGTAATTTTACTGTATTCGTTTTTGAGGGGCGGGGTTGTTTATTTGTTTTTTGTTTGTTGTTTATTTTTTTCTCCCGATATAATGCAGCTGTTCAAAAACTTACTCTGCGATTACTAAAGTGGTATCTTAAACTCGACTTCCAGCATACATCCTGTGAAATTAAGACCCAATCTAGTGCAGCCTGTTGGCACAAACTGCTGCAGGCAGGGAAGCTGCGGGTACAAGGCTCCCACGTTCACTGGCAGCTAAGGTTTGTGTCAGCCGCAATTCACCCGTGTAAGAGGTATACGGCTGATCTGTGAAAGATTTGGTGGTAGCCGGGAATGATTTGGAAATATGGTGGTGTACACTGATCTGTATTTAGGTGGTAGATGCACGAAGCAGGTTTTATGTTCAGTTTTTAGAACTGCGAGTAACCATTGTGCCTCATTTACTGAATGCTTTGGAAATCTGGTTACTTGAAACTAAGAAGGCTATAGCTTTATCAGATACAGTAGGACTTTGTTTATTTCATGCTGGTTTTCTCTTTTTAAGTAGCAGGTCCCACTGTTCTAAAGCAGGAGCCCATTTATTGGCATTCCGTGTGAGCTTTTAAGCAAAAACTTACTAGTAGCATTATATTACGTGCTACTGTTGTCTCACTGTCTTACCGTCACAGTGAGTTTTATTGACTAGATACAGGTTGCGAAAGACCCTAAAGGTCTTAAAATACACTGCTTTTCAAGATGTAGTCATATGTATTAAAATAATAATTCATGTAACATTATGTCAAAACAGTTCTAAAGTAATCACCTGAGCTGTAGTATCTTAGCAATATTAAATATGTTTGCTCTTGATAGTATTTTGGTGCTATGCTACTAGTTCAATGTATAAAAGCATTAATATTTTAGTGTTAGTAGAGAAACAAGGTGTTCCTTCCGAGAGGGAACAGACCCAGATAGTGAAACATGCAACCTATGATCAGATCAAATCCTACATATTTTTACAACAAAAATTACCTTTTTTTTTTTTTTTACACACAATGTAATACATAAATAGTGAAAGGCTAGGGAGCACCAATTCAACAGAACACAAGGAAAAAGTAGCCATGTTCTGTCTGGCTAGCTAAGACTTAAGAAAGACATCACAATTCAGGATTTTTACGATAATAAAGTCAGAAATAAAATGTAGAACAACCAACTCTCTGATGTGGGTCAATGCTATATTTCACAAACTGGAACAGAACACAAATAAAAAAGGTATCCTCTTAGATATTTGAAGAGGAAAGAATGTACTTTGTCCCTCTCAAGTGTGCTTCAACCATTTCTAGTGATATTCCAAAGTGATACTTGTTTTTGATCTCTTGAAACTTTGTGAAAACAAAGCCATATACCACAGAACAACAAATCTCTAATCTTACTGTTGAAATATTTCTGAGTTCCTTGTATTTATCCCTCTCCAAAGATACTCTGACCTTCAAAGCAAGCACATTGTCTCTATGGTCACTACTGACAAATTTTCATCTGCCATCTTTCATATACAGTACAACTTCAGGAGGCTTTGGTTCTAGATGTAGAATGTTTTAAATAAAAACATTTCAAAAATTTCTAAGAAGCTTTCTGGATATGCTGTTCCTTGAGAAAATCTAGTGTGAATGCTGCAATTGATTTAAAATGTCTCTACAAAGGCCTGCAAAAGATTTGGTGGGGTTTTGTTGTTGTGTTGTACTGTGGTGGTGTTAATGTATTATTTCAGTTTTCCAGTTCCTTATTTTCACTGGAAGTGTAGGTAGTTTCATCCTTCTACAAAATAAAGTAACTGCCACTGTTGATAAACATACAATATTCATGGAAGCATCTTCAGAATTATTTTTTGTTTTTAATTATGGCTAGCTATATTCTTTACAATTTAAGAACTATGCATAAATAATGATACTATATTTTCTTCACTGAGTTAAGAGTTTCTTGCTTGAATTTGAAGCATGTCAGAGCATAAGAGATTCAATGTGACTACCAGGATTTTGTAAAGCTGTTTCTGAGCAGATAATAGCCCAAACTACGTTGCTGTCATTATTTCCATTGATGCAAAACTGTGGTGAAGTTAGAAAGGGCAAAGTTTCATGGATTTGGTTTTAGTCTGTCACAAGAATGCCCTGCACAAGTGGGTCTACATGCACAGTGATTATGTTTAGGGCATGAAGTAACATGTAGCAGATGTAACATATTTTGTACCATGATGTTGTGCCCAAACCTATCTGCCCTCTGAGGGGGAGGGGATGTTTATAGCACTGCCAGCACTGTCTCTAATCTTGTCTTTTGAAGCACAGCAGGGAGTCTGACTTAGTTTTGAAGTCCTGCACAAAGGGTAGGAATAATTTCAAAGCAAGGTGGGATATACAGTGGAAATTATGTTAATAGAGGAAGTGTTAAGTTTCCTGTGAATAATAAGGATAAAAACATATCACAATCGGCAATCAGCATTCTTTGGGCGAAACATGGTGGGACACTTCCCATGACTGAATGTTGTCGTGGATGACTATGTACTATTTAGGAAAGACAGCAACAAGGCAAAGGTGATGGTGTTGCTCTTTATGTATGAGAAACTGGAATGCATTGAGTTCTATCCAGGGAGGGAGGCAGAACAGGTTGCAAGCTTGTGGGTAAGAAGGGACATGCAATTGAAGGTGAAACTGTTGTGGGTGTCTACTATAGACCACCAACCTAAGAAGAAGATGTTGATGAGGTCTTCAACAGTCAACTGGAAGTAGCCTCTAGATCACACTCGCTAGTACTTATGGGTGACTTCAATCACCCTGATATTTGTTGGAAAGCCCACACAGCAAAGCAGTTCCCATCCAAAAGGTTCTTGCAGTGCATTGATGATAATTTTCTAATGCAGATAGTGGAAGAACCAACAAGGAGAGGACCACTGCTAGACCCTACATTAACAAATAAAGAAGGTCTGGCTGGGGACATTAAGGTTGGGAATAGCCTTGGTGACAGTGACCATGACATGCTGGAGTTTAGTATTTTACAAGGAAGAAGCAGGGCAATAAGTAGGATTACAACCCTGGACTACTGCAGGGCTAATTTTGGACTCTTCAAATATCTACCTGCAGGAATCCCATGGGCTAAAACTCAGGAAGGGAGCTCAGGAAAGCAGGTCAATTTTTAAATACCATTTCCTCCAAGCCCAAGATAGGTGCATTCCTTCCAGTAGAACATCAGGCAGAGGTGGTGAAGGACCTGCACAAGGATCTTCTGAGAAAGTCTCATGGAAGAGACAAAAGTAGTTTGAGGAAGAAGGGACTTGCCACTTGGAACAACTACAGGAGCAGTATTAGGCTATGTAGGAAGGCAATAAGAAAGGCCAAAGCCTTCTTAGAACTTAAACTGGCAAAGGAAGTAAAGGAGAACAAAAAGTGCTTCTTCAAGTCTATCAGTAGTAAAGGGAAGAATAGGAAAAATGTGGGCACACTACTGAATGAGGTGGGAGCCCTGGGAGTAGAGGATGCAGAGAAAACAGAGTTGCTGAGAACCTTCTTTGTTTCAGTCTTTACTAAGACCAGTTCTTGTGAGCTTCAAACCCTGTTTATAGGAGAGGAAGCCTGGAGGAGGGAAGACTCTCCACTAGTCAATGAAGAGTGGGTCAGAGATCAGTTATGTAAATTGAATGTGCACAAGTCTATGGGCCCTGATGAGATCCACCCAAGAGTGCTGAGAGAGCTGGCTGATGTTATTGCCCTACCACTCTCCATCAGTTTTGAAAGATCATTGCAAACAGGAAAGGTGCCTGAGAATTGGAGGAAGGCAAATGTCACTCCAGTCCTCAAAAAAGGCAAGAAGGAAGATCCATGAAATTATAGACCAGTCAGCCTCATCTCTATCCCTGGAAAAATGATGGAGCAACTAATTTTGGAGGTCACCTCTAAGCACATGGAAGAGAATAAGGTTTATCAGGAGTAGTCAGCAGGGATTTACCAAGGGGAAATCATGCTTGACTAATCTGATAGCCTTCTATGATGTTGTGACTGAATGGATAGATGTAGGGAGACCAGTGGATGTAGTTTACCTTGACCATAGCAAGGCTTTTGACACAGTCTGCCATAACATCTTTGTAAGCAAACTCAGAATATGTGGGGTAAAAGAATGGGTACTGAGATGGATTAAGAACTAGCTAGACAATAGAGCTCAAAGAGTGGTGGTCAGTGGTGCAGAGTCCAGGTGGAGACCTGTAACTATTGGAGGCCCTCAGGGATCAGTGCTCTGTCCTGTTCTGTTCAACATCTTTATCAATGACACTGATGACAGGACAGTGTCTTCTCAGCAAGTTTGCTGATGACACGAAGCTGGGAGTCTTGGCTAATTCTCCTGAAGGCTATGCAGCCATTCAGCAAGGTTTGGACAGGCTGGAGAGCTGGGCAAAGAGGAACATAATGAGGTTCAACAAGAGCAAGTGCAGAGTCCTGCACCTGGGAAGGAGCAACAAAATGCACCAGCACAGGCAAGGAGGTGATCTGGTAGAGAGCAGCTCCGTGGAGAAGGGCCTTGGAGCCCTGGTAGACAACAGGTTATCCACGGGACAACAATGTGCCCTTGTGGCCAAGAAGGCAAATGATATTTTGGGGTGCATTAGGAAGAATGTGTCCTGCAGACTGAGGGAGGTTCTCCTTCCCCTCTACTTGGCCCTGGTGAGACCTCACTTGGAGTATTGTGTCCAGTTCTGGGCTCCCCAGTTCAAGAGGAGCAGGGATCTACTTGAGGGAGTCCAACGGATGATGAAGGGTCTGGAACACCTGTCTTATGAGGAAAGGCTAAGAGACCTGGGGCTTTTCAGTCTAAAGAGGAGAAGATTGAGGGGGAGATCTAATTAATGTCTGCAGGGATGCCTGCATGTACAGTCTCACATTGTGGAAGCTTGGTGTTGGACCAGGGAGCTCTGTCTGCCGGTTTTGCTGAACAGAGCAGCAATCCAAGTTAAACTGTGAAACCTGTGTGTCTCGCTGTACAGCTGCATTTGTAAGCTGCTGCATTACTGCGAGTGCTTGCAGAGCTTTGCCCACTTATCCGCCCCCACAGGTTCAAGCATAAAGAGGCAATGCAGACACTGTGGGAATAGCAGGCTAGTTAATGGAAGTGTGCTGGCTACCTAAAGCAGAGTTGCCCATGGAGCTTCCAGTCCAGTATGCTGCATTTTTCACTAATCACTCATTAGTGCACGTGGGTTCTATCAGAAGGCCCGCGGTGACAGTTGTGCGATGACATCAGAATACAAGCTCAGACACACATACAATAAGACAGGATGTTTGCCAGCCTCCTGCCGTCGCTGTGTCCAAAGCATCGATGGGTGACTGACCTGTAGTGCAGGTGCGTGGCCTGTAGCCCAGGCCGTGCAGGGAGCTGTGTCCCTGCTGCACCTCCCAGCCTGAGCCACGGCCTCGGACAGGCGGCGGGCAGCCCGGGCGAGCGGCAGCGGTGCTTGAACGCGGCACTCTAGGTA
>NW_009953311.1:564936-637543 GCF_000747805.2 Chaetura pelagica
GCTTTCTCTGGGCACTGAGGTCCTGCGGGGCGCTGCCGGTGCGGGCAGCCCTGCCCCGCGGCGCGGCCGCTGCCTCCCTGTTTGCCCTGACTTTTGGCAGCCGTGGTGTGGCGTGCAGGTAGTAGCGTCGGGGGGAAAAGACAGTTTATTGTAGTTTGGGCGTGACTGCATACTTGGAAGTTCCCTTGGAGCAGCCTGGTATTGTGGAAGGAGTCCCTGCCTATGGCGGTGTGGTTGGAACTAGATGATCTTTAAAGTTTTATGATTCTGCGAAACAACAGAGGCGTTGCTCCAGGTGCCTGTGCTTAAGCCTGCTCCCGAGGCGGTCTGGCGGAGCTCTGCCAGTCAGAAGGCTTCGAAAAGGAAATGGGCCTCTGGACGTGTAAGTGAAAATTTGAGAAATACTTCTGAGAGACAAATGAAAGAGCCTGATCCCTTCCACGGCAGCATCTTCAGCTTTCATTGTCATTCAGCGTCCCTGTTGATGCATTTCATTGCCTGTCATCCTTGCCATTTTCCTCTAGTGTTTGACCCTTCCAGGCTTCTTGGCTCGATACCTGTGAGGCTTCTGGCACTTCAGCTTCTTCGCAAAAACTTATTTCGACGTGGGCGGGGCTCTTCAGCTTTCTGGTCAGGAGCAGTCTAGGTTGTTTGTCAGCTGCCAGGTTTTGATGCTAAATGTTTCTTGGGGGAATAGGGAGCCAGCTGACTTTTATATCAGGACGTTTTCACAGCAGAAGGCTTTGGTGGGCTATAGCTCCATGCATTTGTAGCTGTTTTAGTGAGCGTTCTTGTTACTGCTTACCTGATGTTGAGTTCTGGGTTCCTGGATTCTCTATCTGTATTATCTGAGAGCTGGATAGTGGTTCCAAATATTGAGAATGTATGCATAGGAGACTCCGATTTTACCTTGCTGAGTTGTTGCGAATTCCCATTCTCCTACAGTGGGCAGCGAAGCTTAACTTATCAACTGTTCTAAAGATGCCAGTTTCTTCCTGTAGTAGAAGCTTCTGTTAAAGTTGTAATAACTGAATTGTGTGTTTTGATGTCCTGCGGAAAAGGCACGGCCTTTGGTTTGGGGGTATTTCTTCATGAAGTCGTTGCCAGTTCTATTGTTTAGACCTACAGTCTTGCACTTCTCCAACAGCAGATTATTTGACCTTGTGGAACTGAGAAACTTCCAGTACGAAATGTGCACTAGTTAATTAGCATCTTTGTAGAGGACGATCTTAACAAGTTTGTCACTTTCTCCTTGGACAGTTGTATGAAATTCTTTTGAGATTCTGCTGCAGTTGTGTGACTTTGTCATATTACTGCCTGTAAGACCAATACACTGGTTACAAGTTTATTTTATTTAAAGGATATGTTGCCCTGGATATCAAGAGAAGGCAAAATAACCTGTTGAGTGAACAGCAGAGTCTGAAGTTTTGATGAAGAAGTTCTTGCACAAGAACTGGAGATTATCAGTTGCCTAGCAGAAGTGTGGAAATGTGTGAAGAGTATCCTTTACGTCCTCCTGCTTGTCTATAAGCATCTTAATCATGCAAGATGTGAGTGTAATTTTGTGGGGATACGCAGTGACCCTTGCTTGTCTTTTCTGCTATCTTGATATTAAGAAACATAATTTCTTTGTATAGAGATGTCAGGCATGTGCACCTTGTTTTAATTTCCTGCTAATTTAAAATACAGTAGACTGCTGAGTGGTAGTAGCATTCGTGAATGTGAATTTACATTTCTCTTGAGAGGAGTTATTTGCTCTGAAAAATGCCACACTTAGTTAAAGAAAGTGGCTATTCTGGATTTTGTGTGTGTATGCATATGGCTGTACGTGTATGTCTTGGGCTTAAGGACTGTAAATGTATAGTGCTTGGAATGCTAAACTAGGGCAGAGAGTTGAAACTTGGACCTGTCTGGATGTGCTGTTATAGCAAGCCTGCTCTGAAGGATAGAGATCACCCTCTGGCTTGGGACAAGTACAGAGATGGTGCAACTGACAAATACAAAGCAAGGGTGGGTTGAAGGAAAAACCTAGGGATTTTTTTGGAAGAGGGGGGGTATTTTTTTCTGTGCACCGTACAAAGTTGATTTATATTACAGGATTCAACCAGGAAACTTCTGGACACAGTAAAAAATTCAGGTCACTATCAGATTAATGGTTGGGAATGAGTAACCTCTTGGGAAGGGCCTTGTACCAGCTCAGTTTGGCATAAAGCTGCTAATCATGGATGCCTTGCTAGAAGAATGCTCCTCTCTTTGAGGATATAAATAATACGTATTAAAATTACTAAATTGTGAAACTAATGACTAAACTTGTATTGAACAAACAAACAAACTGAATTTCTAGTCTTTCATAGTTTTTTTGTTTTGACTTGTTTTTTTTTGTTTGGGGTTGTTTTTTTGGGTTTTTTTCAGATGTCAGCAATAACTCCCTCAAATTTAATTTCACTGATTAGCAATTAACACTGTAAAGAAGCATCTAAGTGCATCTGAACAGCTGAATCAGGTTCTGGTATTATTTCAGTCTGTATTGTACTAAGTGTTCCTAGATTCATCACAGAACAATCCAAGTTGAACATCCCAGAAGGGTTGTCTGGTCCCGTCTTTTGTGGGAAAGGGAGTCTAGAGGAGATCTTCCACTGACCTGTCTGGTTGCATCTTGAAAACCTTCAGTAATGGGGACTCCACCACATCTGTAGGGAGGTTGTTCCAGTGAATGACTGTTACAAATTTATTTCTGACACTGAGATGTAAACCTCTCTTTGCGCAACTTGTACCTGTTGTCCCTTGTATTCTCCGTGTGGCTCCTTGTGCAGAGTAAGTCTCCAGCCTCTATGTAGCTTCTCTTCAAGCACTGGAATACTGTGATGTGGTCCCCACCAAACCCTTTCTTCTCCAGGAAGAGACCTAGTTCCTTTATAGGGTAGGCTTTCTAGCCGTTAGATCGTCTTCGTGGTCCTTGTCCTCCAAACTCTTTTGTCTAGTTTCTAGAGTGTTTTGCTTGTTAAGGTCACTAAAAGCCTTGTTAGAAGTTCCATGATTTTTGTTTTAGGCTAAAAGTAAGCCTAGTCTTTGATCTTGGAATATATGAAGTTTTACAGCAGTCTGAACAACTTTTGTTTTTATGTTTGCTGTTAGAGTGGAAGGCTCACAGAGTTCCATAAGTCACCTTTTTAAAATTCAGTTCTTTAGTGCCTTTTGAAGAATTTTTTTCTTACTTCCTGGAGATGTTTCCAATTTGAAACAAACCTCCTAAGATAATGTACTACTTAAACCTTTAAGATTCCAGTCTATTATGAATTGATAAACCATTACTACTTTCCAGTCTTCCTTTAAGAAGAAAATTGACTCCTATTTAGTTGTGTACCAAAACCTACTCTTTTGACCTTAATGATTTTTTTCTCTTTTACTGATGGTGGTATTTTGTAATTTATAGTCTGTATGCTGAAGATGTGGGTAAAGGCTGTTTGTAAGTATTACAGCTCTTTTAATTGCAGCACTTACTGTTAACTCAGTTCATTCTTAGCACAATGGTCAAACTGCATTTGCCAGCTCTTTATTCAAAAGGCCCAGTTGCAGAGCTTGCATTCTCTGCTGGTCCAGGCAAATTAAATTTGTTGATCATGCAGTAATAAGCTCTGTTCTGTTGAAATCTCTAAACCTTTGTTGCCAATACCTCTAAAAGGTTTTCTTCTTTCATGTTCATTTGATGACTTGTGCAACATTTTAGAAATAGTTCTACACGTTTGATTTTTTTAGTTATGTTTTTTAAGTTAATATGGGACAGAATGTTTGTGTGGAATTAAATCTCACAGCAGCTGCAATTTTCTTATTTTTAAATCCTATATTCTGCTCTTTTTTCAGGTATATAGTCATAAGGATTGTCCATAGAAAAGCTGAAGTAGGCAATTCGGTAATTGAGTACTGGCACACATGAAAAGTAATACCACAGAGTAGAGTCTAACTCACTATGTCTTTGATGTATATCATGCAACAGATGAAGCTTTTTTTTTTTTTTGTATTTTGGGATACTGTGGTAGTATTCTGCACATTGTGTAATTACCCACACTTTAATTCACGAAATTAATTGTTTGATATCTGGAATTAAAATGGCGTGGACATACATATGGGAAGAAAGTAAAATTGATTGTGCAGTCTTTAATCTGCTATACTCTGAAATATAGCAAAATAAGTACAAGAGTGTGAAATGTCTTTTACTGTTTGCAGTTACACAGCTTTATTGTAAAGGAACATCAGTTGTCCATGTGTAGGTATTATTGTGCTACTGATACGGTAATAAAGTAGTGTCTTCGCATGCAACCATAATTAATCACAAAAATCCTTGAATTATAGCATGAATTCTCCACTTGCCTCATTCTAGATTAGCTGAAGCAGTATTCCTGCTTGGGTTTTGTACTTTATGTCCTCTGAATTTCCATTACATTGTTTCCTGAGGCTCAGATTTTTTCCATTTAGAAATGACCTTTTAAGCTGAAAGCAGAGGAAAGAGGGTCTCTTGGAGTAAGTGGAAAGAGATTTAAATTTAGGATGAGTGATTGTGCTGCTATAAGCTTTGTTTTAAACATTTATAAGGCAGTTGAAACTTGTCTGAAATGGAAAATTCTAACCATTGTTTATACTTTTTATTTTGTGTATATGTAGGTAGGTGGGAAGACTGCTAAAAGAGCTCTGAGAAGGATAAATAACCAAAGTCCACTGGTACAATGGTATTTACCCCAGTAGAAGAAGAGTTGCAGGGGAGGGCAATGACAAATAGCACATTGTAAATGAGCTATAACATCACAGAGAAAATTCCCCATCAGTAAATGTAAAGCAATATGTATGAGAGAACATGGATCCAGGTGGGGGGCAGCATTGCAATCTATACTGCAGAGCAACTAGTGGAGGTTAGGAAAGAGATCTTGGAGTTATTCGAACTGTTGAGTACCCCCTGTTTTGGTGAGATGACTTGGTCTTGGGTACGTTGTCAGCTGGATTCTGAGTTGGGTTTTATTCCTCTTATGACCTTAAGGAGAGGCTGAGCTTGGTAACCAGGAAAAAGTGATCCTCAGTTTACAGCATGATGTTTGTAAGACCTCAAGTAGTGATCTGCAAAACTCCGGATTATTTTTTGTAATTTAAAAGATAACCTGCATATGAGTCTATATATGCAAAAAAGCACACAAGATTTGTGTGTATGGGGAGAGGTAATTAATAGGCATTCAAAGCGTAGCCCAGTTATTTTTAAGTGAAAGCTGTTGTGGCAGCACTACACAAGATTGCTTGTGGTTTGTTTTGTTTTTTTTTTAAATTTGATTTTTTTCCCCCAAAGTGCAGGTGGCCCTTGAACTACTTAAGTAAAAATGAGTATGCATTGGGGCACATGTATGGCAGAGGATTAAAACTGGGTATCTGGTGCTATTACTGTTCCCAAGCTCCATTTAGTTTGCCCTTACATGCAGAACTGAAAGTTATGCTGGTATTTGAGCGGATTACGAACAGGTTACAAGCTTCTACCCTCAGGGTGACTTGGTTTATTAGAGAGCTGTAGTTGCTGCATATAATTTTAATCTGCTGCTGTATGTCTGCCAAACCAGCTAAAAATGTTTTTATACAGGTAATAATAATATTCTGTCTGCAGTAATTATAGCCACCTGTTAGAATCAGAGTGAAATAGCCTTGCACTGTAATCAGAGTAGAGCTGACTGCTTTGTCAGGCATGGTCAGTGCTAGTGACATGTAATACATCAGCATATCTGGCAAGAAGACATGTTTTGAAGTACTTTTAAGTGGTATTAGGTAACAGAACCAGAATATATAAGTTTCTTTTGTCTTCATTTTTTTGGCATTGCTTTACAAGTTCTAAGCAGCTCTTAGAATCTGAAGGTGAAATTATGTTTAATACTAATAATGTAAGGAAGGTGGCCTCTGACTACTGCACTCTTGCTAAGTTACTCTGGAATAAACAGTCAGTGAGAAGCTAAAAAAAAATTAAATGCACTCTTGTATTGCAGTTTTACTTTCAGATTAAAAAAAAAAGAAAGAAAATGAGGTCACAAATGAGTATTCATTTTTTCCACAGCAAGATTCCAATTTGGAATTAACACTATTAACAGTTACAGTTGATGGTGTACTTTTATGTGCATAGAGCAGACATGATTTCCAACAGCATGTACAATTCTGTATTGCATATAATTCTGCATTTTATTAAAGTATACTTGTTTGAAAAGCTTACTCAAACTGATTTCAAAAGTTGTCCTTTTGGGGATTCATAAATGCTTGCTGCTTTAAGGACTGAACAACTCCAAATCCAAAGAAGAGAGAATTACTGGAATGTATTATGTCAAGTAGTTTTTAGTTCATAGAAAACCATAGTTAGGGTTGGTTCTGCAGCATAAATAAAACTAGTTTCTGTTTACAGATATGACTACCCCTACTGCACAACAAAAAACTGTATTTTATGACTTTCCTACCTTACTTACTGAGTAGATAGTTGTTTGAAGTTTTCTTTTTAAAGATGGTGTGACACACTTCATGCTTTCAACCTCATCTTTAATCAGTGATCTTTTAGGAGCATTTCTATGGAGCTATGAATTAATTTGTATCTTAACATTGTTACATAGAATAGACTTTTTCTCTTTTTATGTGGTAGCTGCAGAGGCACAGTATCCAGGACTGTCACTTGTCCACTAATCTAAGTTCAGTGACTGGGCTCAGCATTGCACAGGTACTTCTTGTGGAAAGAACAACTCACTTTTATTGGTCTGAGAGCAGTGTTTCTGTAGTTCCTTGCCTGCTTGACTTAAGCCAGCACCTTTTTCAGCCAATAGTAAAAGTATAGGGGCTAGCAGACAGAGAAGGCTTGCTTGATTCTGGAGAACTTTGTCCTCAATAGAATGTAAAATTTGGGAGAATGGGGAAGGAAGCACATAATGAACTTTAATCATATGCTAGATGTGTATGGGTTGAGTGGATAACCTCAGTTTATTCTCTTACAAACACAGTGTCTGCATTAACCCTGCTCAGTTTCTCCTTCTTAATGCTGACAATGACTGAACAAAACCCCCCAAAGCTTAAATACTTTTAATCTTAGAATGTGTTGACATTCTAGAATCAATCAGTGGTGTTGGAGCCTTTTTACTTTAACTGTCTGGGTTTTCTGCTACCCAGTGACTTGTAATTTTGTGGAATCGTCCTCTCCTCCATAGAAAACTAATGGAGGTGAGCCTCTTCTGTTTATTGGATACCATAGCTGTGAGCTTGAAGTAGAGGTGCAGGCTCAGACTCCTAAAATTAGCTCATCTGGCAGCAAGTGTGTTGTCTGGCAATCAACAACTAAGTTCTGTCCTAATGGTCCCTCTCGTTTCCCCACCTTCATTGCAGCCATCTTGGAATTAATGTCTTCTGTTGAAGC
The DNA here is from genome assembly GCF_000747805.2 of Chaetura pelagica. NCBI lineage: Eukaryota > Metazoa > Chordata > Aves > Apodiformes > Apodidae > Chaetura > Chaetura pelagica. Next base: position 572,348 of record NW_009953311.1, read on the forward strand.
TGCTCTGTCTTGTACTGTAGTACACTGGCAAGATCTTTGAGAGAATATGAAAGAAACAGGGTTTTTTCTCCATTTCTGTGATTTAATGCGAGCAAAATTAGTTTTTTCTTTAGCCTGGTCTTCTGGAAATGTCTAAGCTCCATCAACAGCCATCGTATTTTTGCCTGGGATGGGCTCATCAATACAGAAGGAAAAATAAGTAGACATCTTTAGAACAGGTAGTGTCTGGCAATATTAACTGTAAGACCTTTTAATATTTTGGTGGACTTTGGATTAGAGAGGATGAAGCAGAAGACTGTAAGGTGTATTCAACTCGTTTCAGTAGTTTGGTAACTGCAATTCAGTTATTTTTAAAATGTTAGTAATCTATATGTGTGTGTGTAGGCCAGAAGCGAGCACCTAAGCGGGGAGAACAGCAAGGATTCAATAACAGAGCAGCAGAGTTGAAACAAGACAAAACTGAGTGGGGACCATCTTTCAGGGAATACCGTTCCTATGACGCAGAAAGACAAGTGGAATTCACAGTGGAAAGGTATGTATCATACAGGGAGAAGTAAGGTGCCTCCTGGAGGATCTGCACAGGGCTTGGAAGAGAAAGACAACCTTCTTAGAACAGATCTAGTAGCCAGATGTGACTTGAAAGTTAGTAATGAGTAGATTTGTTGCAAGACTACTTAGTTCATGCCCATCAGAACTGTGATTTCAGCTTCCTCGTGGATGGATTTGGAGCCGTTTTATTAAATGTTGGAAATGTAAAGCAAAACTGAAAAGCAAAGATCTGAAAACAACCCTAGTCTGTAACAGAAGTTAATTTCTGAGCTTGCAGAACATGGGGTCCAAGTTCCAAGTTGAATTAGTTTTATTGTTCAAACTGGAAAGAAAACGTGGTCATGCTATTTACTGTTTAGACAATTAATGCATGTAAAGTTTGTGTTCTTTGTCAGTATTAGAAAATTCCACCTGTATTTTTTAATGTTTGAGAGCGTGACTGTTCTTACTTTACACCACAGCAGTTAATGTTTAACAAGTCCCCTGCGATTTTTAGCAGTTGCATTTAAAACTGGCTTTAGACAGTGGAAATATTGCCTGGTAAAGTTGCAGAAGATTTGACAGTTTTATAGTATTTTATTTAACTTCTCTAGTGTTTTCAGTGTTATCAAAAAACACCTGAAATTTGTATTTCTGTAATACCTCCTGAGTTCAGTTTGTCCTTTTAACGAAAAAATGAATACAACTGTACTGTGTGCAGTGTAAGGATGCACGCAAAATTGTGCAGTATCTCTCATACTGATGTCTCTCACAGCTGCACATACAACCATATGAATTTTTTTCCCGTTTCATGTTCTGTAGGAAGCAAAATCTGACTAGAAATCTTGTTTTTTAGACCAGTTGAAAGATTAGACCGTGAGAAGCCACTAAGAGGTCGTGGTAGAGGAAGAGGTGGAATACGAGGTAGAGGAAGAGGTGGTGGAGTAAACAGAAGTTTCAATGGCTTTGACCAAAGAGGAAGACGGGAATTTGAAAGACAGAGTGGGAATGATAAAATGTAAGTGTTCAGCGTGCTGATTCTTATGTGGTGTATAAGTAAACAACAGCACTGCAGTAGTGTCTCTTAAGTGTTCAGTTCCCTCCTTCTGTATCCAAGTTGACTGGCAAAAAGTCAACACTGATTTTATAGTTTGAGGTCCCAATAGAAAAAAAAGCACTTAAAGAACTCTGGTTCTCTAGAGGAATGACAGCAGGTGGCAAAAAGGGTGGAGGTGGAGCTTGCAACTGGGGAGCACTTAAAGATGAAACAAAGTACAACAGTTTATACTTGTGTTCACCACAGATCATAATTTTCCACAGCCCGCCTATTTTTTGTTCATCAGTTTCATGTTCATTTTGAGCTTTATAAGCCTTGCTTTCTATCAGTTGTGATGAACATAGTTTTACAGTACTGTGAACTCATCTCCTTCATGTTGGTGAGATAAAATTGCAGCAAAGGCATGGTGATGTTTCTTCAATTAAGACTTTTGACTGGGGCCAAGTTGTCTTTGAACTGAAATAAGTTCTGACTTTTCTCAATAGGCAGGTAGGTGGGACTCTGGTATTTAATGGCATTGCTACAAAATGCTAATTAAAAGATTGAAACTCTGTTAGTCTGGTCTTCCTTTCTCAAGTTTTATGCATAACTTCAAAACTGCAAAGCTGTAATAAAGTTCAATGTGGCTTTGGAGGTAATGTTTAGCTTACTTTACCACAAATACTTTTTTTAAGTGCACAGGAGAACCAGTAACAGAATGTGATGGCTTACTAAGGCTCATTTAGAGAAAAAAATATTTGGGAACGTCCAATTTAGTATGCTACCCTTCCGGTTGCTTCTGTTCTCGTGTGCATCTAGAATGCTGTAATTGAAGACTGATAAGAACAGAGAAAAGGCAGCACTTTGAACTTAAAGGAAATACCTTTGACCACATACACATTCACAACATTGTTTTAAAAATAAAATGTTTTTAAAACTTGCATAATGGATTCAGGCAATCTGGTTGAAAGACTGAAATATACAGCCTTGATGGGTGATAATTTTGGAGCTTGATGCTCCAAGTTCTTCTGAAAGGTTGTACTAGCTTTTATCTCTTCTATAATATTTCATACTAAAAGATTGGTTAGGCACTCTGGCTCTTCAAAACAAAGGATTTAGGTTAACATAGTTCTGAGCTGATAACACAAAACTAGCTGACCAAAAGAACTAAACTGGCTTTTGTAGTTTTCAGAGAAGGTTGTATGAACTTTGTAAAGTACAGGAGTTTAAAGATCACTTACATTTATTCTCACTAAGGTTTTTTTTAGTTCAATAGTATCAGAACATGAGATATAAACATGAGCTATTTGATGCTTTCTTGTGATATGGTGCATGTGGTGAACTGGAGTTGTCTAAATAATTCTAAAAGCATGTTTGTGTCTTAATTCTGCCCAATGATGCATTAAACTAGAAGGTGTTAATTTTGAATATGCGTGCCTACCAGTAGATGAAAGTAAGTATGCTGCTGCTCCCATTTAGCAGTGAACCAATCTGTGCAGAAAACAGGAACTTGAGAGTATGAATTTTACTGTTGTAATAGTTGAAAAGAAACAAAGCCAAACCCAAACATCAGTGATACCATGTAATCTAGTACTGAAATTAGTATTCAAGATTTAATTTTCTGTCTTCATTCATGCTTTACACTTTTTAAATTAAAAATACTCAAGTCAGATTTTCCTAATCTTCTCATTTTGTTAATCACTCAGCTAATCGCTTAGTAGGTCTACTTTCTGCTTGTGATATTGGATATTGTCTCTTTTTTTTTCCTCTCTCAAGGAATTCTGGATAAAAAGAGATGTCTTAATCTGTAAGGTTTTTTCCAATGTGACAGACTTGATGGGTTTTTTTGTTCCACTGTTTTAGTGCGATGGAACAGACTGCTCCTGTGGAAGAGACAGCAAAAACAGCTGAGCAGCCAGGGACATCTGAAGGAGAGCCTCTGAACAAGTACGGTCTGACTAAAATATTTTCTTTCTAAATGCAAAGAGAACAATTGACTGTTACTGATACACCTATATTGGGAGGCACACTTGAAATATGAACTGTGAAATTTTGCTAGTGCACATATTTAAAAATAGAAAAAATTTGTCTATACTTGTGAGTTAAGAAAATGGATCCCTAGTTCAGACTAAAGGTTTATTTATACAGCTGCAGTTTGCATTTAATTGCCCAGTGATGCTTAAGTTCCTAAGATCTGGTGATAATTTAAGAAGGAGCTACATACTCTCTATTACTTGGCTAATTTGTAAAAACTACCCTTGGTGAAGTTCTGTGTGAGAAAAAGGTATTCAAGGTGCCTATGCATTGATACAAACAATTAAGATAAAAAATTAAGATAAAATTCTCTAATTCTATATTCATCAATCACTGTACCATACAGTTGTCTTCTATTAATGAAAAGCCTCTGTAGAACTTGGAAAACTTACTTCAAATGTTATTGCAGGGAGCCTTAGAAGAAAGAAAGTAGATAAATTTGCCCTGTGTCTTCTGGCTTTCATTCTTAGCAGTGTCCAGTGAGAATTTACTTCACAACAAATGAACGCTAGCTTAAGAAAAAGTAACTGGATAATCTAGTCCAAGTAAGAGACTTTAAAGAATAATCAAAGAGCATATGGTGGATATCTCCTAATGAGTGAGAGAGGGTCAGTGCAATTTTCTGCTGTAGAGAGAAGTTAGCTTGCTCTGAAGCCTTTTTTACTTCGTGATTCAGCTCCAGTTATTTGCAGCCTTGGTTCTTTGATTATAAATCTGACTAGACTAAAAAAAGTTTTACATGTTCATGTTACATAGCCATGTAAGAAGCTGAGTTGATATATCTTTGATTATTTTAATTTTAAACTAGATTTTAATATGTAGGCAGAGATCTGTATACATGGGGAAATGTCTCTGAAACTGAATGGCTGTGATTGAATTTCTAGAAATCTGTTTCTGGACTAACTTATATTAGATGGGTAGTGTAGATAAACTATCAAAAATGCACTGCATTAGCTAAATATTACAACAGTTATTCAGCTTTTTTGGTCAACTACTGGTACCTTTACTTGTTTCAGACTTGTATTTGCTTCAGCTCCAATTCAATCTCTTTGTGGATGTGTCCTGACATCAGTTCCTTCTGGAGTGTAAAGCATAAGAAGCATATGTAGTAGCAAAGGCATCCGACAGAATCTGTTTGTCTTAAGTACTTTTTACTTTCTCAGAGATTACTAGGTATTCAGGCAGACAGAGACTTTTTGAAGATTTTGCTTATCTTCATGTTTTGTTTTTAAAGCTTTGTTTAGGAATAGCATACTGAAAGCTGTAAGTTGAAAATATGCAAGTAACCTGCAAGTACAAAATTCTGCATTGTGTACTTTTTTCAGTGCAGTAAATATTGTCCTGAAGACTCACATATCTTTATACAAAATATGAATTACTTACCTTTGAGGCTAGTGTCAGCTTGGAGACTCCATATTTTAAAATAGCACAGACGTGTGAATAGTGCCTAGGTAACTTGGTATGGTGGTATGGTGTTCACCATACAAGGTGAAATTATTTTGGTTATTCTAATGTTTAAAAGCAAAAGCTGGTGGGGTATGGTTTTCAGGCTTCAGGTTCTTTTAAGGTCTTGTATGCATAGGTTGTTCCTGCTCCTCCCAGAGTTGCTGTCATCTGACAGGTAACATACACCAGCAAGACTTCTAGCTAGGCTAAGTACTGTGTTTGCTATAGCCTTGATACTGATGGTGTAGAGGTGTGTGTTTGCTTAAACTAGGATTGTTCTCATTTCAACTCTTAAATGCAACAACTCCAAGGAATCTATTTTCTTCTCCTTTATTGCAGTTGTGTACTTGTATTGAGAAAGAGATGGAGAACTAAGGCTTGTTTCTTACCTCATTCTCTTTACTGTTGTGACTTTTTCCATTTAAAAGGAAAAAAAAAGTATTCCTGGAAGATGGGAATAATGTCTGCATGGAGATACTCCATAGCTTTCCAGTACTGACTAATTTCAGTGCAACTCTTCTGTGTCTTCTGTGGGCTGCCTTCAGGACTCTCTCCACATTATTGTTCCTGACCTTCCATTTGCAAATCCATTGCAGGACAAGGGTGTCTTTAATACTTATGTAATTTATAATTTTTTTTTTTCCTGTACCTTCACATTTCCTTGAGTGTATCAACAATACTTATTTGTGTTTATAGCATCCCAAACTGCATGCTTATAGTTGTGGGGTTTTGCTGCAAGCAATAAGTATAAATTATATAAGTAGTACAGCAATATGAACTTACCTCACGTCTACTTATTGCTAGACTTGTTTTCATAGTCTGAACAATGTAACACACTTTTGCCACTTGGTAATTCAAATGAATACATTTGTCTTATTTTTCAGCAAGACACATACTCTAATCGATTCCTATCAAAGGCTTTTGCAGAGCTAGTCCTGATTCTGTGGATTTTTCTTCAATTTCTTCACACAGGACTTAACTCTTTTGGAGGAGCTATGTATGCTTTTGGTCACTTAATAGAAAACTTTCAAAATTCCTTTTCAGGTTTTCTGAGCTATTTACCTCATTTGTTTTTGTTCGTTCTAATAGTGACATAAAGCTTTTCATAGACAAGGCCAGATATTCATAAGTATTAAGTTTGGTGTTTTTCTTCTATAGATAACTTGTATAGCTGTCGCTTGGTCTTAATGTTGGTTAGCTTTGGGTTTTACTATAACTGAAGGCAATGCTCCTGTGAATGATGTTTATTTAATAGGGAAGATTTGTGTAATTAGTTTATTGATAAAAGCTGAATAAAAATTCACTTTGTGCAGCTGAATAATAAAAAAAAAGTGATGTGAAGATCCACTATAATTAAAAATAATATTAAAATAATTAGCCAAACTACTGATCTGAATGCAGTTCCTTTCAATTCACACTTCTTTTGCATAATTATGTGTTCACATACAGCAGTTCCTGCAAGAAATGTATACACAGTAAACAAGACATAGCTAGAGGGTTGAAAGCACTGAAGCAGTAGCAACCATTAATGAAGGGTCCCATTCAGTGTTTTGGTATGTACTTGCATTGTGAATTCAGTTTGTTCCTGTCCTGAGGCTGGGCATATGTGTCTGGAATATTTTGTAAGCATTGTTGTTGGTGTGCTGAGGAGCTTATTAACTTGATTAATGAAGATGCACACCAAGCAGTTACTCAAAATACGTAAGGTTAGAAGGTACGAAGTAATGCATAAAGTATTTGGGCTGGATGCCCAAAATAACCTGCTACAATCAAGTTTCTGCCCAAAATGTCATATTCAGGTTCTTGTTGCTGTGCTTAAATAATGTGAGGTGTTTCCCCTAGTGAGTCTCAGGATCCTAAAACAAATTTGTGTTGTTAATAACCTAGCAGTTGTAACCATCCTTTAGAGTAAAAATCAAACCATACTTTGCAGTTGTGACAAAAGAAACATTTGTAGTGGAAATCCACCAGTACTTTCTTTAGAACAGGCAAGAGGTTCTTTTTGATAGATACGTACTTTTCAAAGCAATACCAAAAACCTGCAAATGCTTTTTGGTGAGGTCAAGTTGCTGTGTAATGAAATGTCCTGTTCTTGTCTTACAGTCATAGACATTTAGATCTGAGAGAGGTCTTGTTGACCCAAGACATGACCGACCATACCTGTGCTGCTTCTCATACATGTTTGGTTCATTTGAATGCCTTCTACTGGTAGAGATTTCAGTATGCCTTGATGGTCTTTCCAATACTTCGAAAACAGAAGCCACTATGTCTTTTGTTGTGTTTTTGTGTTGTTTTTTTTTTCTCCTGAGTGTCTTGCCTTACCATCATGGATATGCATTATGTTTTTTCTTTTTCAGTGTTATGTATATTTTTTCCTCAGCATCCTTTTTAAGTTTTCCCACGTAGATCATGTATTTTGGATCTCATATCTGTCTTGCAGTTCCATTGTGGTCTTTCCACCTGTTTCCACATACAAGATGTTACTAGGTTGAGTTGTTCCACCCTACCAGCAGTGACATCTCTTCCAATCAAAACTGTTGATGTGTCTTCTTATAATAGTACACTGTTCCAGAAAGGACAAATGCCATCAATCTGAAGTTCAGCGTGACTGGGTTACCTGTAATGCTCTTGCATGGTTTTGCGGGGTTGAGGTCTGTCCTTCAGAGTTTCTGCCTTACTGGCAGTTCTTTCTGTGTTTCGGCAGCTGAATTCGGCGAATTACAACAGAACTAAGATTAATCTGGTTTTGTTAGGTGACAGGTACAATCTCTGTGTACTGCTAAACCTGACAAAAGAAATCAGAGGCATCTTGTGAAATTAACAAAGGAAATATTAATTATTAAGAAGATCCCATGTTGTGATTTTATTTTTTTTTGGTGAGTGTATCATTTTGATGACTGCACTGAAATATAAATCCATCTTAGGTTGTCATCCTGCAGTATGAGTCAATAAAGCCATGCAATTGGGGTGCTTTAAAACTGCTTGGTATGCTTTTTTTACTATGGCTATATTTGCTAGGAGTAGATTCACTATTAAACAGTAGAGCTGAGAATATGCCAGATCAAAAGACAAACTGTTTTTGTCTAGAATATGAAGCTCTTGAATTTATGATGAGACTGCATAAATACTAGAACTTACTACAGGAGGCTGGAGATAGCATTTGTTCATAAGACTATTTTCAAACAGGCCATTTAGTATATTTTCCAACTTACATTAATGTAAAATTAGCACATCTAGCTACTGTGGGGAGTAAGGGAAATTGAGGAGAGTAATTTAGTGAGAAACATTCCAAATGTTCTGTTTAGTATCCTTACTTTAGAGATTAGTGTTCTTGTTCATCATGGCATGTTGCAAGCTAATGGTTTTTACTTTACAACTATAAACCTTTAGAGTTGCTGAAGGAGAGCCAATGGAAGAAGTAGTTCAAGAAATGACGTTAGATGAGTGGAAAAATCTTCAGCAACAGAAGCGACCAAAGCCTGAATTCAACATCCGGAAGCCAGAATCCATTGTTCCTTCCAAAGCAGTGGTGATTCACAAGTCAAAATATAGCAATGATGTAAGCATTGCCTCCAGAATTCTGTAAACTCTGCTTTATACCCAGGATTAGGAAATTACCTCTATTCTTTTTCTACTAGTTTTATTATAACCTGAACTAACTAGAAATCAGTATCTAAACTTTGTTACTGTAATAACATATGTGCCCCAAAACTTACTTTAAGCTTATTGTCTGTTAATTTTCTTCTTTCAGATCATCAGTCCTATTTTGTATGCAAATACTTAATATTTATTCTACCTCGTAGCTCAGTCTTTGCAGTATAAAACCTATACCCTTGCTGCTGCCACCTATGTAGATATCTGGTAATGCTGCTAGAAAAACTGGTTTACTTAGCACTTCTTACCCTAACTTTGAATTCTGTTTAGCTCACTTGCCAATATACACTTGCATTGTATATATATTAAACTTGGGTTTTGGCATCTGTTAGTTTGGTTGCTCAGTTTCCTATTTCTCATCAGTGCTGGATCCCAGCTTTCATTGTGCACTTGGAATATAGGAACTTTGTTTTCCAGTTTTAGGGTTCTGCTTCTTAGAAGTAACTCTGGAGAGCATGTTCTTTTAGTAATGTACTTTCCCCTGCCCCTTCTTCTCTAACTTTTATTCCACCATATTACTGTGGTTGACATTTCAGGGAAAATTTATGGCTTATTGATATGACTAGGGTGGGAGGAAAGGCTTCTTTCACAGATCCTTGTTTACTTAGATGACAGATTTTGGGCGTCACAGAAGTATGGGCCTGTACTTGTAGTCTGCCATGATGGAATTTTGATCCTTAAGTTCTGCATGCATATATAAATACACATATTATTCTTTCTCTAGTTATAAAATTAACATCAAAACTTGTAGCTTTTTAAACCTTAATTACTTCAGGTCATTGAGTGCTTCTAGGGACAGACACTAGTATGGAGGTGGCCTGCATCCTTTTTAGTGGTCACAGTTGCCATCATCCTCTTTTCTTTCACTGAAGATGGTGGTAGAGGGGAAGAGAAAATCCTTCACAAGCTCTGCAGAGCACATGCAAGTGCCTGAAGAGTGCATTCTGTTCTATTTGCCTATAGTGTTTCTTGGCTTGACATTATCAAGGGACCTTGTCAAAACAGAATAGGAGGTACAGGAACTTCATAATGTGAACAAGTCAAATTCAATTAGACATTGAATAACATAACTGATCACTGCATGGGATGAGTTTACATGTATGTTATCATTACTACAGTGCACATTAAAATTATCATGGGAAATTGCTTTACATCCAGTAGCTACCAGGAATAGAATTAAAACAACAGGAGTCCCATAGTATAGACAAATAGACTGACATATTGGTTTAAAAGCCAAATACTGTGCTTTTACTGTGGTCTTTTAACCATTACTTGAAGGTCATTGTAGGAGCAAGTAACTTAAGCTTGCTTCTCTTGTCCCTTAGAAACCTCATAGATGATCTTTCTGAAAAATCTTCAGTGTTACAGAGCTGTTGACAGGACTCTCTGAGCCAACAAATAACTATCCCAGGCATCTGGGAAGATACAATTGCCTCACCTCTGTTAAAACCCTGTAAAAGTTGAGGTCTGTCTAGTATTTTGCATGTCATCTTAATTTATCTGCTGCTTAGTCTGTAATACAAGTGTGTGTTTATGTATCAGGGAGGGGAGAAGTCTGTATGTGGAGGATATAGGCATTAACCAGATCTTCCTTTTAGTTGCAAAAAGAAGACTTTGAAGATGATTCTCATATCTTTCGAAGATCTGTGAATGACATAACATCTCAGTTGGATATCAATTTTGGGAGTCTTCCTTGCCCTGGCCGTGGATCAAGAGGAGCACGAGGTGGTCGTGGTCGTGGCAGACGAGTTGAGGAGATGGGACCTCAACCACAAGTAGTGGTAATGGTTTTTATGGATTTTAGTTTTGTTAACTTGAAGATATTTTGTTGTTGTTGTTGCTGGGGGTGTGTGCATGTTCAACCCCCTTTTGTGTGGAATTACTGATGTCTGTAGTAAGAGACTGTTTCTAGTTCCTGTCTCATAGTATGTTGGCCTGATTATTTTGAGTTCTTGACCCATAACATGTGACTTACAATTAAATGCCAGTTAAGAGTCACAATGTTTAACACATACATTTCAAAAGGCCCGATTACTAGTTGCTGTACTGGTAGCTAGGGGCAAAGAGGCAATGAAGATTTATTCTTGCAATAAGTTTTAATATAAATTGGGAAGTAATAAAAACATCCAAGGGCTTGTATCCCTTGCAAAAAAAAATCAGTACAGTACAGTTGTGGTACTTTGATTACTGAGAGTGAGATCAGAAATTTTGGGATTCTACAGATGAAAACAATCCTACAGCATTCTTCAGAATAAGTGTTCAATGTAGCCATTAAAAAAACTTCCACTGAAGTTTTTAAAAAAACAAAAGTAATTTGCGCACTAAGGACATATTTATTCTTCATATTAACTGAAGATCTTGGCTTACTTCTGTCTAATATAAGTAAAATACTCTGAGATTAGGAATTTACGGAATTATATGGAAGTGATTTGAATTTGCTTCATCTGAATGAAAAGGCTCTTTATAAAAACAGCATAGAATTTAAAACTACAATATATGCAGTAGCCTTAGAATGTAAAAATAAGGCTGCTTCTAAAAACAGTCTTTTGGGTGAGCTTGCTTTACTTTTTTTTCTTCACCTCAGTGCTGCAGAACTTGTGATCTTATGGTCCTCCTCAGGCAGTAGATCTTCAGTATGAATTTACCTATAATTATAGTAGTCATAATGTCAGTGATAAATGCTTAGCATTTCTGACAGTGACCAATACAAAGCATTTAACTTTAATAGAGGAATGAACTCTTTTCAGGGTAAAATACATATACATAGCTGCCTGATGCTTTTGAAATGTGTTTGTTTTTATAAAGCTTTCTTTCTTATTTTATAGGTGCAGCTTGTTGCTCCAAATCCTGATGATCCTGAGGATTTTCCAGCTTTAGTTTGAAGAACTGTTGTGGATGGCGGTATCTTAAAAGTTTTCTTGGTGTAGCTATGAAGACCAGTTTTATACTGGTGTGGATAAACAAAGTGTTCCTACTGGAAAAGTTGTTTGGGTGTTTGGTGTGGAATGATCAGCAGCCCTCTGCTAGTGGAGTTCAGTTCTGGAGATAACTGGCAGACTGGGATCACAGGTTCCAGTGTGCCTCTGTGAAAACTGTGTGAAGGCTTACACTACTTCACCACAAGGCTTCAAATGAAGTTCGAGTACAGTGTTTAAAAATGTATATATAGAGATTATATCAAACTCTCCATGTTGCCATGGTGAAAAGGAAAATATACAACATGATTTGCAGTTGGGACTCTTATTTCATTGTACATTTGAAAGCTGCATTACCTGTTTCTTTGAGTGAAGTGTGTGTTTAACATGGTCACAAGTTGCAGTTCTTCAGAGTCTGGCAAATAAAGGAAAGTGCTCATTGGTTTGGGTTTGAGGTATTATTTTCACAAGTCAGAGTAGCAGATTGAAGCTTTTGCTATTTGGATGTAGTCTGAAAAAAAAACAACCCAAAACCTAAACAGCAGACCTTACTTGCCCAAAACAGTGAACATCTCTCTAAATAAAAGTGATTCTTCAAAAGTAAGGCAGCACAGATACTTTTAATTGATAGCTAATTGTAAGGCTTGCTTCAGTAACAAGTTATAATCTGCAACTACTTCAAAAATAATGGTGAAATGAAGTGCTGTACAGTAAGAATTTTGAATTAAAGACAGAGCTAAACTGCTAAAGAAGTTTTAATTTTAGCAGGAGAAACTACAAACTAAAATGTTTTCATGCCTTACCCAGAAGTTTTTGTGACATTGGGGATGAGGTGGGGTGCCCTTTCCTTGCAGCTGTAACCCACTTCTGCACTTGACCCTGCACATTAAGTTTTTCTCTGTCAAAGGGGACACTCAGAGCTGTTATTGGGGATTTGACAGAAACAAGGAAATGGTGACTGAAGTCATGAAGGAAAGCTACGAGAGGACAACCACAGTGGACATTTTGGATGTAGCTGTCAGCCACACAGGAGTCTTTAAATGCCTTTTCAACTTGAACTTGTTCTTTCAATTTACTGGGAAATCAAACAAATTCTCTTTTTTTCCTGTTCTCTACCTCACTTTATTTTGTATCACTTCTAAGTTCTTTGTGTCTGCTGCTGTGATGCAGGGCCACTGCAGGCTGGGACCAAGGGATAATAAACATGAGCTGCTGCTTGGGATCTCCAGTTTTGCCACAGATTCTGCAGCAGCATTGTGGACTGGGTCACAGTTTGATAGGGAGGACAGGGACCAGGAGTGGAACTCTTTGCAGGATAAACTTACCAGATGCCCTCTCCCAGTTCCTTGTGTCACAGCCTGGCACTTGGATCAGGTTCTTGGAGGGTGTCATGCTTAATACCAGGTTTACTGACTTGAAGATGGCTTACATCACACAGCATTTTTTATTTACAGTGACAAAGTATATTGAAAACAGAACATAAATTTAAGTTACACTTTGCAAAGGACAGCAACTGCAATATGCAAGTTCAGTCACAATACCAGTGTGCTTGCCATTACTGGTCCCCATGGGATCCTCACAATTACCACACAGGGTGGCCCCAGTTGCCAGGATTTGATGTTGATAGCAGTGCCAGTCTGTTTCATTCTGAAATTATTCTGGCAGTTGTCTGGGACTTAGCCTCTTTATGTGTGCATTCTCCCCTTGCTGGTCTGGCCAGCTCAGGGAAACATTCACTCTCTAAAGAACTGGAGAGGAACATTTACATCACCAGGTGATCTACTCAACTGTTGACAGCCACTTAACCTATATCAGCAGCCATCCCTGGGGCCCCTCTTATGCTGAGGTAAAGTCATCTTTGCAACAGCTGTGGTCCCTGATACCCTGCATCATTCCCTGAGCTGCACAAGCACATCACCCTTGCCCACATCCTTTCAACCTTATTCCATTTTAGGGGCTTACTGTCAGTCAGTCACACCAATGTGAAACCAATCCCAAAAACACAAATGCAAGGAAAAGCAAGCATCTCTTCCTCAACAAACTCCCAGTGATTTTGGCCTAAAGATGCAGTTACTTTTTTAGCACCAGCCTTGAGTATTTCTAACTGGCACATCTATTTTGCTATAGCCCATTTTTCTCTACTACAGGCTGTGTAGAAGGTCTAATGCAAAGGAGGCTAAGTAGACCCAAAGCAAAGTTACTCAGAAATGTTGTAAACAGGTGATTCTTGCAGTGCACTAGCTTGTCAATGGGTTTGACCTAGGCTACTGTTCTGTTGTTCCATGTAGGATCGTTCAGTCCTCCACCCTTCCCTGTCCAGTGCCAGTACTCTATACATATATATGCTACTGACATGATAGTGCTTACCTGCTTTCCTCTGGACATCACATGTATAAATGGATGCATCCCTAGGCAAAACCTACCATTCACACTTTAGCAGGCAACTAGTGGTTTAAACATTCATGTTAGAATGCAGGTGAACGCAACAAATTAACACAGACTTTCCAACCATAAAACCACATCTTCAGAGCAAGGAAAAGGTTACTTGCTTATCAAACAGGCTCTGCCTGAGGTGTGCAAATTCTGCATTTTCTTATGGAGGGAAGGTAGGGGTATTTGAGTTGGATTGTATTTTTTGCTGTTGTGTTGTGTTTGGAATTAAACGAGAGCACAATCAACTCTTACACAAAAGTAAGTGTTCCTGAAAAGTTAATTTTTACTTTTGAGAAACCTTCACTTTCATGGTTAAGTATCAAAGTATATAATATTTAATATGATGCCTGTTTCCAAAAATGAGTACTATATGATCATGGAGGTAGGACACAAACTAGAATCCCATCCATGTTTTTTACTGGGTGGCAGAATCCAAACAATTCACATACAATTACTCTTGTCCAAAGTGAGTCCTCTGAAAAGTAGAGCCAGAAGTTTTCCATTTTTGAAATTAGAAGAGTGTACGTTTTAAGAAATTGTGCTTTAATTAGAGCAGCTGAGATTCTTGCATTATTTTTCAGAGCACACAAGTCGGTGTGGTACAAATCAGCTTTGTGCTGAATGTTTTTTTTAGAATGCTGTAAATAAAAGTGAGAAAGCAAACTTCTGATTATTTTATTTTTACACAATTCATGTCTGCAATTCTCACTATTCAATATTTTGTAATCAAATACAATATGCAGTTATTTTCAAATGAGACACATGCATATTGAAACTACTTAATATTACAAGGTAATATGAAGCTTTATCTTAAAAATAACTTCAGCAAAATAAACTCCCATTCTGTCAATCCAAGTTAAAAAAATATGATTAGAAATATACAATTTAAAAATAATCAGGATGAACAGTACTGATTACTCAATAACTTTTGGGTCTTGATAGTCTGTACATGAGTTTACATAAGACAAACAGTCAGCAAACCATTAATATAAAACTGCAGTGCCACAAACTGGTGAACATTTTTCTTTTTTTTTCTTTTCCATTTTAATGCATGAGTGTCTACAAATCCTATGTAATTATTTTAAACCAGCAACACCTCCTCTGCTGTCATACTGGGGCCAAACGACAAGGTCTAGTTTAAGCTATTGATGCTGTAATGGATGCTAGAAATTTGAAGATATTACAGCTTTTGAGTATGTTGCATGCTTTTGAATATGAGATCAAGGGAGAATCCATGCGTATTTGAAAGAGTGGAAATAATTTGTATGGAAAAACCCCTATTTGATGACAGCAGAAACAAATTCCTTCTGCTGCTGTGTGGTACTTCAGTGATGCAGCTGCTATCACACATTCCATTTTGGCACATAATAGTTAACAATTTAAAAAATATTTAGAAACCAAGGACTCCCCTGCCCATACCCACTCTTCATTCTTGTACTTAAGACAGCTTTGGTATGGTATAATAAAAATGCTAGACCAAATACTAAAAATTCAGAATTAAGCAATACAATCAGATGGGACACAATGAGGTATGAGTTAATTTTCCATATAAGGCTGTTTAGAGTTCAAATGTAAAATACCTTTGACATTACTGTGTTTCTTACTTAGATACTGGGTGGTAGAAGTAGTATCCTGAAACACATTAATGCCAAACATGCAGTTTTGGTTTAGCTAGAGTTGCTGTTGTGTGTGTTTGTGCACTTGTTTTATGCAAATTTACTTCTGATGAACCTGAAAGTGCTAATGGCTCTGCTGGTTCCTTAAAAAAAAGGCAAATTCCACTTTGGAATTTGAAAGGGGTGTGAAACACTGCTTATTTTTAGGTTAAAACCAAAGATGCTAGAAGAGGAAGCTCAGCTGAGAAAAGGGCAAAGCCAATCACTAAACATTACTAAATCTTGTTTTGACTCTAACCCCTTCACCTCACTAGTTTAATTGCTTCTGCCTTCCAAGATTTTACTCATAAATAAATACAGGTTATTATTTGCTCAATACATCTACTATCCTGGTTGCCTGTACTTCAGCTTTTGGACAAGAGGCTTACTAAAATCAAGGAATTTTAATCAATCTATCAGAATGAATTCTGTTCCTCTACTTTCACCTGGAAGAAAACAATGGTGAAGGTGAAGAGGAGAACAAAAATATGTGGGGTCTGAGCCTTTATTCTGTACCATACAAGTCTCTTGTTTTCTTTGTATTCATATTTGCAACTTTGGACTAAAATTACTTTGCATTCTGCTTCCCTTCCATCTTATGATGCTCTTGCCACCAAATATTTTCAAGCCAAGGTGTGCTTAATCAGACTGGCACTCAAAAACCACCAGCCAAACAGCTTAATTTTTCATTTAAAAGAATGTAGACTGACACTAGTCACTGAACCTGCCCAGTTATATTAATAAAAAGAAAACTGTATCCTTTGCAGAGGTAAGTTGTATCTTTAAAAACTTACATTAGTCCACTGATTTCAGATATCTCCATTTCTTCTACTTTCTACTGTAAGAGTAGTCAGTAAATCAACAGATAGCTGTATAATATTTAAGGCTATGTGGTAACAGTCCTCATCTGAGGGATATGCAGCTATAAACTTCAGTTGGTAGACAAGGGTACATCACTGCAAAGCCAGGTTTGAGTCTTAATAATGTGAAAAGTGGTATGAAAAAATGCTGCCCATGTTTTAAGACAGTCCTGTAGTGGATGAAAAATTCAGTCTGACATGTTCCTCTGAAAATTGCACTGCTTTTTAACAGAGGTAAGCTGTAGTTTTAAAAGTTTATTAGATGTTAAAAACTATACCTGCCCCTGAGTTCCACGACCAATTTCGGTTGTACAGCAAGCTTATTTTCCCTTTTTTTTGCATGCTGCACTCATTATGTGTCTCAAAGCTAAAAAACAGTGACAGCCAGATGTTACCAAGTTTACGAATAAAACTAGGGGAAAGTCCTTACCTTTTTACCTATGGCAATCTGGAGTTTCACCTAAAAGGCTTGAAGGTAGGAGAAGACACAGTAATTACATTTCAATATGCAATTTAAAGCAATTACAACTACTTAAAAGAGCCATCAGTTGTGATCAACTAAAACCCTATTACTATTAAAAAACAATTTAATTACTTAGAGTTACTTTTTTCAAAATAAACCACATAACCTTTGAAAATAAAGCACTCTCCGGTGGACAATAGATACTTTGTGTACTCAGTACTGTGGCTTCGTTAAAAACCTCATACAAAGTAAGAAAGAATAGCCAGTTAACGCAGGAGAGTACAATACTATAGGAAAAAAAAAGCTTTTGTGGTAGATTTGCAGTCTCAGTTGGAGACTTGAGCCCAATCTGAATGGACAACACAGACTTACATATTTAAAAGCTCTCACCATCTCATTTCTGGTGGTCAGCAGCTAAGTGATTGCCATAACAATTTTTACACATGCATCATACATACTAGCAAGCCCTCTTTATAATAGAGAGCTTAAGTATTTACACCTGAGTCTAAATGTACACAGATTTTCTTGGTTTTATTTGAGGAAGCGTTAGCACATTAGGCTAGTGTCTACCAGATGTCTTATTTTAAGTTCATTGTATTGTACAAGTACGGAAGAGATCCTTCTGTTTCACTTTTGCTGAAAAATGGAGACAGAGTATTCTTCCTTGAATTGCATCAAGTCCCATCTAGTCATATCCCCTTCATTTCCGAATATCCTCTTCAACACTGATTGCTTATTTGAAATTTAACGCAATACTCTTCTAGTCCGTGGATGGACTGGCTGCTGAAACAAAACATTTGAGGAAAAAAAATACGTATGTACTCTGCATGTATTTCAAGCAAACATTTTGGGCAAGGTAAAATGAGAAAATGCTACTTCAAAGAAAGAAGATAAAAGCCACTGCATTTAAGAACACAGCAATACTGGTTGTAAATAAAGTGCAGACCGGTCTGATCAGAGAAAATATGAATAAAGGTTCTGTTTCATACAGAAATGCAACAGAGAATTCGAAGTACCATAATTTCATCAGCACATTTGCTGTAAAGCATTCTTTTTCTTCTCTTCCTCTGAGGTAGCAGACTGCAGGAAAAGTAGAAAGAATATAGTACAGAAACATTAATTTTTAAAGCTCTGAAATGGTGCAGGTGGTTTTCAGTGTTTGAACAAGAGTGCAGAAGGTTGCTTTATAACTCCCAGCAATGCAAAAGTATATGAGATTTTTAAAGCATACTCCTCTTTGTTATTTTTAGTGATACATCTCTCTGGTTAAAAGACAAATCAATCTAGTTATCATAAGTTTCTCCCCATACTCCCCATCAACTACTTACTATATACATAATGCTAATTCTGTTACGTGTGGTAACACAGAAAAGACGGCTTCATTTGTGTCTTACTATGATTCAGCTGGTTTGGATTGGATGGATCTTGTTAAAATACAAACATGAGCTTCTCAGCAATGGGCAAATGTACAAGGAAGACGTCTTAACTAGAGAAACATAGGCATCAAGATCAGTTTCAATGTCAGTTCTGGTCTGGTAAGGCTCTAGGTAGGCATTTTCTTGCAGTTCAACAACAGTGTTATTTCAGTCACAAGATTAAATGTGTTACATCTGCCAGTACTTTCATAGATGGCAGCTGACATCTAGATATGTTCCACAAAGGAAATGCAGTGGATGTTAAGGATTGAATTTCCCTAAATTATCTTTGCAAAGCCAGAAAAAGAGTTTTAGCCACAAATGGCTGTGTTTGCTGAAAAAGTAATTCTGAGGCCATTCTGTGACAGTGTTTCCAACAGTCTGAAGGATGAAGTGGCAAAGGAATTACCCAGCTCTGTGTTAGGATGGGTCACAAATGTGATTCATCTACAGTAAGAATTGACTAAAATGACCTACAGCATCAACAAATGAGATTAATGTAAAAATACTCCAAAATGTCTCCACTGGAACATATCACACAGGAAAATGAAAGAATAAGGGTACACAGTAATACCAAGAGTTCGGAGAAGGCAACAAGGTCTAGGAAAAGACAGGAGTTGGGCAGGTTAGGGCATGATTTCAGTTTTGTAATAATAATTATTCTCTTCTACTCTGAAAGGAGTAGATGTACTCCTTTATCTGAAATAGGTCTGTCATTTTGAGCACTGTGAGGAAATGCAAACTGCTTGGACTTCAAGAAATTACAATAAAAGAGATGAAGAAAAAAAGGGATGCTTTAAAAGAAAAAAAAGTGGGTTTTGCCAAATGCTACAGGAAAAGTAAAAGAACATGTACAGGACAAGCAAAAAGGGACTGCATTCTAAGTTCATGGAATTGTATAATCATACCAGAATAGTCTTTAGAGGGACTAACATCCAATTAAACTTCTCAGACGACAAAATTATTAAGAACTCCACAACTGTGACAAAACTATTTAAGATAAATTTGATTCTTGGATCCAAGCTTAAAGTGACTGAAATTCTTTGACCTCCAAAGTTAGAAAAAAGAAACAGCATACGGAATTAAATATTTGAGGTAGAAGTTTTAGAAAAATCCATTAAAATATGAAGTAGTTTATGAAGTTTAAGATCAACCTGATACTTGATCCTCAGAGTCACAAATCTGAAATACACCTAAAGGACTTATTTCAAAATAGCTGAAATCCTATATGAACTGTATTTTAGGCATGTTATTTTCTCCTAAGGCTAGATATTCTTATCTCACACAGCACAAAGGTCATCTCAGAGCTGCATTTTCCATGAACTGAAAATGTTTGTTCAATTACAGCTGTGCATTGATACAGCAACAAAGAGCTGCAAGGAACTTAAAACAGAGAGAGACAAAGAATAAAACCAGCAGGCAGAATCCCATCAATTTGTCTGGGCCAAAAGTGACATAGTGAAAATGAAGCAAAATAGAGGGAAAAAACCAAACAAACAGGAAAACCCAGAAAAACACTTCAGATTTTTAGTAATACATGCATTTAAAGAAAAATATATTGTTACGTGAATCAAAATGTAATTCATAGACCCACTGCTTAGAAGTCTCCTACTAGAATTTACTAAGTCTGTTATTAATGACTATTTCTATTGGCTGATAGAGTGACTATTTCTGAACTTTGTTATCTTCAAGGTAACAGAATGAGGAAGGGGAAAAAGCTGCACAAGAACTTGGAATTTTCAGTAATATTTATAAATCAAGCTAATTACTACTTGTGCTATTTGCCACTCTTGCCAACAAAAGTGAGTCTCTTCAGCACCTGACAGACCATTCAAAAGTCTTTTGATATATAAATTAGTCCAATTCCAGTCTTAACTGCTGGAGATTGCTTAGAAATGTTTTTAAGCTACACCCCCAGGCTCATCTTTGATCATGACCTGCTGTAGAGTGGCATGAACACATGCACACACAAACACAGCAGTAGTGTATATGCTTCTGGGCCAAAAGGCACTTTCAGTCTTGCATAAATCCACGCAAATTTGAAATTTTATTAAGCTTTACCAAACTGGTTCAATTTGGATTATCAGCCATACTCTCAGTACAAAATCTCACACCAGTATACACATGCATTTTATATACTTCACCTCTGCACAACTACTGCATTTCAGTTGTCCACAAAACTACTTCTACTTTTGACTCCATGTACTGAATAATAATTGACTTAATGCTGTGAACAACTTTTTCACCTCATACTCCAGGCAGAGGTTTAGTAAGACACTTTTTTTGTTACCAAAACCCCTCACCTTCAATAATTCTGACTCACGTTAGGGATTACAATATAAAATTCTCAAAGTTGGAAGACTGAGCAACATAATCAAATTACATAATATTTAAGGTTCAAATATTCTCAGTATATGACATAAACCATTAAATTGTTTCTCACTGCCCATTGCTAGGAGGAGTTGAACTGTTGCAAAATATCCTGTCAGCAATGGTTATGCCACCTCTAAGTATTTTTGCCTAGAGAACACTTAACTGTATCTGTAAAGAGGGTAACTCTCACCTTTTTTAACTGTTTTTTCTTGCAGCAGACCTGGTAGTTCTTTTAGTAATGTCTGTACTGTCAGATATGCTAGGTTCAGAAGTTTTATTTTTCTGAACACTGGAGTGCAGAATTACTCTGAAAAGAGTAGGAAAAAAGAAAGATTATATAACGTGAAAGTTTCTAGGAAAACACTGAAAAGAGACTATTACAGTTGCAGCAGATATAACAAGTATCAGCTGGCTTTTCACAAATCGTTCTGAAAAGCAAATTGTTCTGCCTGAAACATCTTTCTCTTTATAACCTTGTTATAATTATGGTAATGCAAATTGTTTTACTAGGAGCTTGGCAGTTTATTTTTTGGGGTTTTGTTGTTTGCTTTTGCTTTCAAACCATTTATTAAATTAATGGTTTTGAATTTCCTGTTAACGTCTTTGGAAGACAAAAAGCTAAGAAATTGTATTTTAAATTACTGCAACAACAACAAGAAGATAATCTGAAGTATGCAAAAACATACATTAAATTCCAGACTGACACAGAAATTAATAAAGAAAAAAAATTGACTAAATGAATTTGTAAAGTTTGAAGTCTGAATCTCCTGCAATTAAACATGAGATACTCCCTTCAAACACCATAGACTGTATTTGTCAGCATATGCTGACATTTTGTACTTACAGGGAATTATTACACTATACTCATAACTCAGCTTTTAATACTGGTTATGCTCAACCACTTCTTTTGAATATATTCAAGAGCAATATATTGACTAATTCCAAACCAGGCAGATAAATCCTAGTGTTGCTTGCATCAACAGCAAAAGAACTCCAGACTGTAATGCAAAGAACTATTTTTAGCCACAAGCCAACTGGATCATAGGGGAGATCATGTCTTCTGTATTCCTAAATACTTGTAGTGAAATTACGGTACTATGGAGACAAAAAGTGAGAACTGGACAACTGAGTCTACAGATACCTATTTAGTGCATCATTTTATGTGTGTTTCCGAGTCGTTCCACCTATGCAAGTTTCTAACTATAAAAGTATGCATCATTTTAGAGATTCAGAGCTAAGAGTAAGTTAGCAATTACTTCCCTCACCCTCCCAAATCCCCCTCCCCTGTTATTAAACTCTGATTTTCAGGGCCTTTGCTAATTCTGTGTCAGCAGAATATACTGGATTGGAAATCAAAATCTTCATTAAGTTGTATAAATTGAAGTCTGGCTGAACAACAACATGAAGAAACTGTTTTCAAGGAATTCTAGATGAAACATAAAATGTAACTGCTGGAGCAAAAGCACAGAGACATACATAGCAGAAAATATGAATATTTTCATACTCAAGTAACACATTCACCAAAAACAGAAATGGAGAAAAAAATCACCCTAAGCAGTTCACTGTTTGATACCAGAATTAGAATAATGTGGAGATAATACAATTACATCTAAAATTAATTCTTTACAGCAGTAAAACTGATCAGCAACCTAATTTACCACATACTTCTAGGTTGTTTAGGAAACATATGACCACAGAACTGCAAAGTTCCAGTATTGTAAATTTCTATTAAACAAACCTCTCTTTATATTTTGGACTTGCAGAAGTCCAAATAAAACAGTCTTCTCTTCCTCCAAGGTAAGATACAGGATTACAATGACAAGTACTATCAAAATGTGAAGCAAATTCTACTATAAAAACAACATACTGAAAGCTAGAGGAATCAGTTACTCAAGAGGATAAAAACAAAAACCAGATACTTTCAACACCATACCATGCTTCTGTAGACAACACATATTCTTCTAAGAAAAATCTGTTTTCCTTTCATGACTAAAGTGAAAAGGTTCAAAACCTGGAAGTCCACTTAATAATTTCTGTTGTGCTTGTAAAGCAGTTCTAACAAGTTCTAATATTAAAACTTAAAATTATCTTTTCAGTGCCACAGTTGTCAAACAACACAAACAAATTTGGGCTACTGTACTTTCAACTAAGCTTTAAAAATTACCCCAGTGGTGAAAACAGACCTTTTATCTGTGCCACTAGACACCAAATGAAAAGGTCCAAAGCTGGCTTAAGCCCCTAACATTTAGTCACTGAAATATAAGCATGTCCAAAAATCATGGAACGTGCTGGTTTATTAGTGCTCATGCAGACAGAAATATGGAAAAACCATGTTTTATCCCTAAATACATATATACAGTGTCTCTCCATATAAAATGCATGTAATGTACATACAAGACATGACAGCAGCTCTCCAATGCCTGAAGAGGGCCTATGAGAAAGCTCGGGCAAGACTTTTTGCATGGGCATGTAGCAAGAGGACAAGGGGCAATGGTTTAAAACTTGAAGAGGGGAGATTTAGATTAGATATTAGGAGGAAATTCTTCACTATGAGGGTAGTGAGACACCGGAACAGGTCAGCCAGGGAGGTTGTGTAAACCCCATCCCTGAAGGTATTCAAGGCAAGGCTGGATGGGGCTCTGAGCAACTCGATCTAGTGGGAGGTGTCCCTGCCTGCACAGGGGTGTTGGATCTAAATGATCTTTAAGATCCGTTCCAACCCCAACCTTTCTATGATTCTATGAAAAGGAAGTAAAAGTCATTGCAATATGAGCTAATGGTTATAATATTTCTCTTGTAGGTGTCCATTCTTCCAGACACCAGGTCAGTATACATAACTTAAACCTACACACTTACCTAATATGAACTGGAACACCATGAGCTGTTAAGATACCATCTTACACAAACACTTGAATATTCATCTTTCCAACTGTCCTGTTTTGAGCCAGGATGAAGCCAATTTTCCTTTTACTGTTTTTTTTTTGTTGTTTTTTTTTCCCCTTCAGTAAGCTTTCTTTTAACTAGCAGCAAGTGTTCCAGCTAGGGGACTGATAACACTGGAATGTCTACAAGACTCCAAGGTCGCATCTTTGCCCTGCTGGCTCAGGCACTAGGGGGAGAAGGAGACCCTCCTATAGCAGGCTGGACTAGACAGACAGCAAAATTGACCAAAGTATTCCATTCCATACATATACATAAGCTCAGAGGAAGGTCAGAGATCACAGAAGATAACTTCCTTCCTGCTTCTCCTTCCCTTCTCTTCCATCCATGGGCAGCGTCCAGGGAGGACTTCATCTATCTGTCACCGTTGATCCCCAGGCTTGTGCATTCCCAACCCTCAGAACTCTGCCCTAAACCCCTGCCTGCTCTGTTGCTCTCTCCAGCAGAAATGCAGGACATTTCAAGACTGTTCACAGCTAAGGAGAGTGCCATGGGAATTGCTGAAGGTGGAGGGCGGCAATAGGCTTTTGCACATTCCTGAACACATTTGTATATAATTTTACATGTTTTCTTTTATCATTAGTGTTTAATTAAAGCTGTCTAGTTTAGCTTTCAATCCAGAAAATTCTCTCTCTCGAGAGCATTGCTGTCTCTAGTTTAATTGTCTATCCTGAGTCAAACTGTGACACCAGCATTTCATAGGTATATATTACTTCCCACACTCTGCTCAGAGAAATAAAAGAGGTCCGAAATAGGAATGTGACTCAGAAAAGCTGTCAGCATATATAATTGCACCTTAAAACCAAACCAACCATACTATCCTCTTAAGATTGCTGTATTTACCAAAAGGTAGGGAGAGAAGGAGCTGGCTTATGGGATCAGCTGAGAGCCAGAAGTGAGCATGGTAGAACCTTTTAACACCATCTGCTCTTCAGTAGAGATGTCTTTTTTACATCTTAGCAATACACAACTTCACATGGCTACCCAAGAGTATAGATTAATTGAAATCCCTGTGAACAAAACACTTGTTCAATGATCAAACAGACACAGTTAAATAAGACTAAAATTCTACACTTCCAAGGCTGAGAACACCTCAAGGAAAACAGACAAGGTCCCATTTGCACCATCATCTGACATGGTGCTACAACTAAATAAAGCCAGAATTGCCTTCAGGCTCAACAACTGTCAGTTTAGCAGCAGCAACCGTGCTATCAAAGCTTTTATCAGAATGCTACTGCATACATGTTTAAGGTAAGAGAAGCTATCTTTAATGTAGGTAATTTTGATTTGAGCTAACTAGACTAGCAATCTCACTTGGAAAAAAAACAACAAACAAGCTCAAACTGTATTTGAGAAGGCTAAGTTCCTCAGGACCTCTACCTTACTGCTTTATAACTGTTCACATAAAATAGGATGCCATGCTGCACATTACAACAACCAACTTCCAGGAACACCAGCCAAAATTGCATCTGATGTACACAAAGGTTTTCTAATGCACTGAAATACGGTTTTAAAAGAAAAGCAGAACATTTCCTGAACACAGGCTACAGGATGCTGCAACAGCCATGCTTCTAAAATAGATAATCCATATATTGTATGAATTATTTATCTTCAATTAATCTGTAATGGCAGTATCACTTAGTAGTTCTGAACCTCCTGCAATCTCCAAACACCACACTGGTTTATACACTACTTTCTTATTCAAGCTAATATATTCACTTTTAAACAAATAAAAACATGCTTAAATGGAAAAATTATAATCTTTTAAATAGCTCACAACTTTTTTTCTCCATTTAACTCGAGTGCAGTGGGAAGACAGGTACACCATCAGGACAGAAAAGCCCAAACTCCCAACCCAAGACTAAAAGCCATAAAACTTGAAATGCCAGAAAGGCCATAGATCTTGGAGAGAAATCAATCCACACAACAAGCTTTTTTAAATGAAAAATTATTACAGTATCCCTAGGGATGGATGGGGGGAACAGAGGTTGCGCAGAAGATTGTCTTCTCCGACCTGTGATGGGCTTTTTGTTCTTGCCAATGTTACCTATTTTATGAGGTCTGTCAATTGCAATATTGCTTTCTCCATCATCACCTCATGAAAGCAGCCTGACACCTCTAGCACTGTTCCAAGTAGTTGATAGGCAACAAGTGACTGATAATCTTCAATTTAAAAGGCTCCAGCCAACAGGAGTGACAGGCTAGCCCAGAATGATTCATGATCCTGATAGGTAATTTGTTCTCTTAAAACATAAGGGACAGTAGCTGAGAGAATGTTAGTCTAGCTTTTAAGAAAAGCTTAAGCAATTTCTCTTCCTGGACATAAACACTGTGTGATTGTCAATCCTGAATATGAGGCAGCAGCATCAATAACCCCATTGCTTGCATTGTGACACATACACCAATATCAAACCATCTTTTTTCCTTCCCTCTAGAAAGGGAGTTTTTAGACAGAACACAGAAACAGTAAGCTAAAGAAAGGATGATAGTTGAGTGAAACTGATCTTACAGTACAGGAAAACAAAGGACAGATCGTTTCTTTTTTTTTTTTTTTTTTTAGCAGTGTTTTAAGTTTAGCTTTTTTAGTCTGTTTAGAAATGTAAGGTCTGACTTCAGGAAAACACTGAAACAAGAAGTACTACTACATTTGGTGTGAAAATTTGAAAACAAGTCTCTCATTTAAGTATGTTCTTTGAAAAAGTTATATGCCAATGAAAAAAAAAACCAAAACAAAAACCAAAGCAAAACAGTTGAAGAGATTGTTGAAGATTGAACAGTTGTGTTGTTTTGTTGGTTTTTTTTCTCCGAAATAAAAGATTAAGATGACATTGACCAAAGTATTCCATTCCATACATATACATAAGCTCAGAGGAAGGTCAGAGATCACAGAAGATAACTTCCTTCCTGCTTCTCCTTCCCTTCTCTTCCATCCATGGGCAGCGTCCAGGGAGGACTTCATCTATCTGTCACCGTTGATCCCCAGGCTTGTGCATTCCCAACCCTCAGAACTCTGCCCTAAACCCCTGCCTGCTCTGTTGCTCTCTCCAGCAGAAATGCAGGACATTTCAAGACTGTTCACAGCTAAGGAGAGTGCCATGGGAATTGCTGAAGGTGGAGGGCGGCAATAGGCTTTTGCACATTCCTGAACACATTTGTATATAATTTTACATGTTTTCTTTTATCATTAGTGTTTAATTAAAGCTGTCTAGTTTAGCTTTCAATCCAGAAAATTCTCTCTCTCGAGAGCATTGCTGTCTCTAGTTTAATTGTCTATCCTGAGTCAAACTGTGACACCAGCATTTCATAGGTATATATTACTTCCCACACTCTGCTCAGAGAAATAAAAGAGGTCCGAAATAGGAATGTGACTCAGAAAAGCTGTCAGCATATATAATTGCACCTTAAAACCAAACCAACCATACTATCCTCTTAAGATTGCTGTATTTACCAAAAGGTAGGGAGAGAAGGAGCTGGCTTATGGGATCAGCTGAGAGCCAGAAGTGAGCATGGTAGAACCTTTTAACACCATCTGCTCTTCAGTAGAGATGTCTTTTTTACATCTTAGCAATACACAACTTCACATGGCTACCCAAGAGTATAGATTAATTGAAATCCCTGTGAACAAAACACTTGTTCAATGATCAAACAGACACAGTTAAATAAGACTAAAATTCTACACTTCCAAGGCTGAGAACACCTCAAGGAAAACAGACAAGGTCCCATTTGCACCATCATCTGACATGGTGCTACAACTAAATAAAGCCAGAATTGCCTTCAGGCTCAACAACTGTCAGTTTAGCAGCAGCAACCGTGCTATCAAAGCTTTTATCAGAATGCTACTGCATACATGTTTAAGGTAAGAGAAGCTATCTTTAATGTAGGTAATTTTGATTTGAGCTAACTAGACTAGCAATCTCACTTGGAAAAAAAACAACAAACAAGCTCAAACTGTATTTGAGAAGGCTAAGTTCCTCAGGACCTCTACCTTACTGCTTTATAACTGTTCACATAAAATAGGATGCCATGCTGCACATTACAACAACCAACTTCCAGGAACACCAGCCAAAATTGCATCTGATGTACACAAAGGTTTTCTAATGCACTGAAATACGGTTTTAAAAGAAAAGCAGAACATTTCCTGAACACAGGCTACAGGATGCTGCAACAGCCATGCTTCTAAAATAGATAATCCATATATTGTATGAATTATTTATCTTCAATTAATCTGTAATGGCAGTATCACTTAGTAGTTCTGAACCTCCTGCAATCTCCAAACACCACACTGGTTTATACACTACTTTCTTATTCAAGCTAATATATTCACTTTTAAACAAATAAAAACATGCTTAAATGGAAAAATTATAATCTTTTAAATAGCTCACAACTTTTTTTCTCCATTTAACTCGAGTGCAGTGGGAAGACAGGTACACCATCAGGACAGAAAAGCCCAAACTCCCAACCCAAGACTAAAAGCCATAAAACTTGAAATGCCAGAAAGGCCATAGATCTTGGAGAGAAATCAATCCACACAACAAGCTTTTTTAAATGAAAAATTATTACAGTATCCCTAGGGATGGATGGGGGGAACAGAGGTTGCGCAGAAGATTGTCTTCTCCGACCTGTGATGGGCTTTTTGTTCTTGCCAATGTTACCTATTTTATGAGGTCTGTCAATTGCAATATTGCTTTCTCCATCATCACCTCATGAAAGCAGCCTGACACCTCTAGCACTGTTCCAAGTAGTTGATAGGCAACAAGTGACTGATAATCTTCAATTTAAAAGGCTCCAGCCAACAGGAGTGACAGGCTAGCCCAGAATGATTCATGATCCTGATAGGTAATTTGTTCTCTTAAAACATAAGGGACAGTAGCTGAGAGAATGTTAGTCTAGCTTTTAAGAAAAGCTTAAGCAATTTCTCTTCCTGGACATAAACACTGTGTGATTGTCAATCCTGAATATGAGGCAGCAGCATCAATAACCCCATTGCTTGCATTGTGACACATACACCAATATCAAACCATCTTTTTTCCTTCCCTCTAGAAAGGGAGTTTTTAGACAGAACACAGAAACAGTAAGCTAAAGAAAGGATGATAGTTGAGTGAAACTGATCTTACAGTACAGGAAAACAAAGGACAGATCGTTTCTTTTTTTTTTTTTTTTTTTGAGCAGTGTTTTAAGTTTAGCTTTTTTAGTCTGTTTAGAAATGTAAGGTCTGACTTCAGGAAAACACTGAAACAAGAAGTACTACTACATTTGGTGTGAAAATTTGAAAACAAGTCTCTCATTTAAGTATGTTCTTTGAAAAAGTTATATGCCAATGAAAAAAAAAACCAAAACAAAAACCAAAGCAAAACAGTTGAAGAGATTGTTGAAGATTGAACAGTTGTGTTGTTTTGTTGGTTTTTTTTCTCCGAAATAAAAGATTAAGATGACCTCTGCTGAGACTCTTATGATAACAAAGTTGTCCACAAGTCCCCCAGTTTTCATTCTTTAGTTATTATGTCCCTTACTTTAGCACAGAGTCGCATGCTTTTTAAAAATTATGGCCAAAAGTTGCAAAGCCAAAGGTAGGAAAGGTGGGGCAAGAAACTCTTAACCTTAATGTTCTGCCAGGAAAGAATGCCTTTTCTTACTTAATAGTCTGGTGTAAACCCCTCTTTCTGACCTATTTTTTCTCTGAGAGCACCAAAGTTTCAAGCATTCACCCAAAGCAACCATTTTGCTTTGAGGGCAGGGGTGGTGGAGCAGCTTCAGAGATACAAGCAAAAAGTTCTTGTCTGGGCTTCCTGGGAGTTCTTTGTGCTGCTCATGTGGGTTTTTTTGGACAAAAGATGGAAGTTGTCATTTGATGAAAACATGGCACCTTTTAAGTGAAAGAGAGGCACAGGAATCCCTGCAGCCACTCTGACAAAAGCAGAGTGACAAAGTGTGAAAACAGTACTCAAGGAAGTAATATATTTTGAATGCTTTACTCAGCTGCTGAATCCTTGTTACAGAACTAAGGGATTTAATTGTTCTCACAGAGCTTTATTTAAAAAATCAATGAGAACAAAGGAGATCAAACCAGATTGGCTGAGAGACAAGTGAGCCTTGACCTAATCCTGCAACATACCTCAATCACCTCTTGTGTTAAAGAGGAAAAAAGAAGTCTCACTTTAATTCCTCTTACGGCAAATAATATTATAATCTCTTAGAAAATACCAAAGACCTGCTGATAGTTCTAACAAATTCTAATTCCTGGCACTTCATGTGAGTAAACCCATCCTTTGGGAAACTAAGCTCCTTTCCAAGTTCATGGATTTCAAAGTAAGACTGGAGCAAACATCTTCATTTGCAAAATGCAAAAGATAGGATCATATTTTCCTTTTTACAAATAATAGTTTTCCTTATACAGTTTTGCTTATTTGCAGGAGCATGCATAGAAGAAAGGCTTCAAAATTATGTATTATCATAATTATAAAAGCTCTGCAGCTTTTTGTGTTGCAAGCCAGCCATAAAAATGACCCAGTTATTCCAAATAATATTTACAAAAATATAACACCACAGCAGTGAAATTTATTCTTGCAACAAAGCCAGTGAGAAACATGATAGGAAAACATGCATTTATGAGACACGCTAGACAGAAAGCATGAGCTATTGTAGAGAAATGGAATGGGACACTTACACAGTGGCTCTCTCTCAGGGGGTCCTGATGGTTACTATGTTCTTAAACCATCTAGACAGAATAGCAGGCTGGGCAGAAGGGAGCCACATACAATCCACCAGATGACAATGCTACACAGTGTAGACACCAGCATAGCTACGAGCCATCTAAAAAGGGGTTGGAGGGGGAGGAAAAGATGAACAAAATTTCAAAAGCAAAAGCTATCGGTGCATTTAAGCTTGTTTTAAGTTCTTCAAAAGCATATTGCTCTGTAACTTTTGCCAAGCATTTTCTTACTTTCTAAGACTGAACAATCCACGCAACCATAAATTGCCAAATATAGTATCCACATGTTTACTGGAATGAACGCACATTTTCTCAAATCCTCACTGTAATTCATTTGAAAGAAAGTCTGTATCACTCTTTTGAAAGTAAGTACATGCCGGAGCAGTACATCTCTGATCACTTGCTGCCAAATGGAGTTTGATCAGCCTATATACATACATCCTACTTCACAATCATATGAAACATTAGATCAGACCCAGATCAGTTTGTAGGTACAATTTACATAAACACCTAGATGACTAGGTAATTACCTTCCTGTGTTCAAAGTGGCAAAAGCTAATTCAGAATCCTTTGCCAAAGCTGCAGAATATTGCTAATTAGAACATACACAAAGTATCCATTCATCAAAGCACACAGTTTATACAACCAAATCCAATGAACATCAACAATCGTTACACACAAATCCCTTACATTTAAGTTGCAAGCACTGTCTCTAGCCATTTTTCTGTGAAATAAAACTACATAAAAGATTTAGAAACATATTCTTGTTTGCTTAGATAGAATTAATATCATTTCAAGATTACTTATTTTTAAGAGTCTGAACTAAAAGGGAAAAAGACTGACACCTCTTCTAGTAGCAAAGACTTCTGACTCAGGTACAGCAGCTAAATATTCCTAGTCATCTTTTGGTTTAATGCAAGTAACATTAAAAATGTAAGAGTTTATTTTTTGCCAAATTATTTCAGTAAAAGCTGAAATACAAATATCTCAGGGGAATGGGAGGAGGGAAATTTTAACTCCCTGGGTCACAGTGCAGATTATAAAAAAACCTAAACAACTATGAGCTCTAGATCAATTATTTTTCCTCCAATGGAAGTACAAGCTAGCTAATTTTGATTAGAGCAATCATGTTGCAGAATGCTTCATGAACGGAACAGTATTTTGATAGTTGATAGGCTTTCTGCATATTAAGAAAATTTCTCTGAGTATTATACAGTTTACATTCATTCTGTGGAAGATATATAAGCAAAATCTTTCACAACTTTATTTACATGACTTAAAGCACCTTTTATTATGAAACTAAGGCACTAAGTGCTGTAGAAACTAATGTGGAAAGCAGCCAGTTTTTTACTGTGCTATTTGAGGTATCTGAAGTGATGTTGTTTTGGGTTTCCTTTAAGTCAGTTTGGTACAGGCTTTGTTCTAAATCTGATGTTTATATATGACTGTTTATATAATTATGAGCACAGACAAAAGATAATCTTTTAAAACAAAAGCAGAATTCATATATATCAATGTGTGAGGTTTTCCAAAGATACAGTCCTTCACCTTCAGAACATTCACACTGTATACCCCTCACTTTTTCTAAAGGTCTGATGACACTGGCCTTTTAAAAAAATGAAAAATAAGACCAACAGCATCATCCCCTACAGAAAGACAGCACAACAAAAGCCAAATTGCCTTTGGTCTGACTGATGCTGGGTTATTTGCAAGAATCTGACAATCAGGAGTCACCAGTCCTTTCCTAGCAATCAAATTACATCCATATATGTCTTGTAAGTCTTATATTCTCTTGTGTAAGGGTAGACAGGAAGGTTTTATACCTACACTTGCTACAAACTACAGATGCCAAGACAATGATGAACTTTTACAGATGGAGTTTCAGACCTTGCCTAAAATAGAGACTTACATACCAGGTTCTCTGACAGAAATGCACTCCTTTTGAATTTATTTACCAAAATAGTGCTATATCTTGCCTTCCAGAACCACTACTCATAATTCCAAAGCCCACAGAATTTAGGGGAAGCTCCTCTCCAAGGAAAAGGAAATTAAAGGAAGCTAAAGGTTCTTCTTTCAACTCTTCTCCTTAGGTAGCTGATTTCCCCTCAGAAAAGAGCACATATCTTATTTCAGCAAATCAAACACCACCACATGGAGCCATATTCTTCCAATTTTATATTGCCACAGGAAAGACAAGGGACTGTTAGTGATTAAACTAAAAGTAAAGCACTCAGAAATACTATGGGAGGTTGTAAAGCACAGACAATTGGAATCAAAAACTACACAGAAAACTAGAAACTGAGTCATGCAGTTGTTTAATCAAGTTCTTCTGCCTCCTTAGTGGTCAACCAAGCTTTCAGAGAAGCAGTGAATCTCATGTTTGTTTCAAATTAAGTAAAAGTAGCCTTGGAAACAAACTTTTCCCTTTTACACAAAGGGAAGTGTAAATAAAGAAGATAAAAGTACCTCTGGCATTTATGCATTCAGAAACTGACTTACGTTAGTGAAGATGCAGTTGGAGCTTTTGCCTGCCTTCTACTTTTCAAAGCACGAAGCTTATCACCTTGTGTTACAATGTTTGTTTCATCTTCATCACTGTACTAGGTAAGTGGAGGCAGGGAAGAGACAAACCAAGATTAAAATACAGACAGTTAGACATTTAAGAATTAACCTTATTTTAAATCTTTACATTAGAATTATCCCATCAGGAAAGTATGTCAGCATAAAATCAAAATGAAATTAATTTGCATAAATATAATTATTTTATTTCCTGTTTCTGTTAGCTCCTATTAAACTTGTAAACTCTTAAGTGGTTCCACTATTAACTATTAAGTGGAATTACATGCATTAGAAGGTTCTCTGCCTTTAAAACAATCGAAACGTATTATAAATCTTTGCTTAGGTACAGTACAATCTTCACTCAAGTACAGCATTTCCCTCCTTCACTTGCCTTTTTAAAGCAGCAGTGCCTTTTTTAAAAAAGGCAGAATCAAAAGGCATTATAGAAGTTGCAATTACTTAGAAAATAAAAGAGCAAAAATCCTCTAATCCATTCCCTTTAAAGTCACACAATGAAGTAATAGATCATCTAAAACAAAATCAGTGTTTTTGACGGCAAATCATGAGTACTTTTTTGTTCTAATATTTACCTAATTTCTAAAATATTATAAAGATGCTTCTACTTCACCTCTGTACTGCACTTTATTTTGTGTACTTGCTGTCTGTAACTTTCCTGCTTCCTGTATCCCTTGATAGAAAAAGGGCAAACTGAAGAATAATCTGATTTTACATAGTTTTACTGCACTCACAAGTTTGTTCAGAACCTGAGAGATTCTCAAAAGCAGTTACAACTTTTACAAGACAACTTTTACAACTTCTATACAGATAGTTACCAGTTCATTGTCCCTTCGGATGGTTCTCCTGTTTCTCATGTCATTAATCGAAATTTCATCTACTCCTGACAGAATTCTTCTCACAGCAATTTTACTGTTTCCTTTCAACTTTGCACGGAAAATATCTCCTTCTGTCCAAAGTTCTGCCTGTTTGCTATCATAACATGGAAAAAAAGCGCTCAAAACACAACAAAGTAACAGCAAAGATTATTAAATCTACAATAGGAGAAGAAGAAATAGACATTTCAATCTGTTTTTTAAGTAATTTACAGTCAGTCTACTTACTCCATCAGGAAGTGCTGTTGTGGTCCAATGACTGAACCAGGTCTGTTTATTCTAATCCAGGCAATAGTTTCAGCAGCTGTCATCCGATAATGCTTCATAATATAACAGGCAATAAGTGTGCCAGTTCGTCCAAGACCAGCTGTGTAAGATAAAAGAATGGCTTCTTTTAGATACCCATCTTCATCTGGAATCTGCTGCAGCTACAGACATTGTTACTTGGATTAACAGTCATAGCATAATAGACTATTAAACATGGTGTGGGAAGGGAAACATGGTTTCTCCAGAAAGCTGTCTTCATACTAGCTGCACTGGGCTTTGGCAGTATAACTGGAGGAACTGAAATTCAGAGCATGCTCAAGATAGCTAGCATAAAGAATTTCTGAGGGACAAATTTTTCTGTGATTCTGGAATAATATGCATATGTTATGAAGAATCTTCACAAAAAACTGTATCGATATTTTCAAAATTTTATGACTCACTATATTTAACTGTGTATTTTCAAAAAGACCTATACACCTTGCCAGTACTTCAAATTCCTGTTCAAAAGCTTCCTTTGAAAGTGCTAACGCTTTCTAGCGGAAAGCTCTCTTAGTACTGGCAAGCTCACTTTTCCCAACTTCCTTCTTGGAAACAGCTGGTAAGATTTTTCTGGAAATTGCAAAAATTAGAAGATGAAGTGCAGAACAGAAGCATATAAAAAAATTGCAGGGAAAAGCTGCAGTTTGGCAGAGATGTTAATAACTAGATATAAGAGAATTATAGTGCAAAGTATCTGAGGAACATTAACTATAAGCATGACTTGTAATATAAATTGGTTTTACACAATACCTTTGCAATGAACAGCTAGAACACCTTCAGCGTTTTCACAAATATTCAGAAATGTTTTAACTATAGTATCACTAGGCGTGCTTCCATCAGCAAAGAAGAGGTCAAAGTGCTCAAATCCAGCATCTGTGAATCGTTTGGCATCATACAGTTTTTTGTTGAGGCGTATGATAGTGGTGACCTTATGCTTCCTGAAGTATGGGAAATAAGCCTCTGGAGCATGGAGGGGATAGCCTATTTGAGAAAAAGAAGGATAAAAAAATATATATAGTAAGGCTCAATCTGCAGAAATAAACAAAGACTCGAAAGCAAGTGATGAAAATACCTTCAACACAGAACTGATGTTCAACATAAAGAAACAGACTAACCGAAAATGGAATTTTAACATAATCACCTATGTCAGATACAATTAAACCAAGCCATTAAAATTTTACTGCCAGGGTTCTTATGAAAGAAAAAGAGCCAAGGAAAAAACACACTGTTTGAGGAAAAATTTTTAAAGCTTGTTCTTACAATCAACAATCAACTAAGAAAGCAGTGGGCTTGTGTCCCCCACCTCTTTTTTTAAGCATACCATTTTCAATTTTACTTCTTGAGTGAGGTCCACTGAAGGCAATGAATTTGTTTGGTATTATCCAGTTAAAATCTCCATTTTCTGCTCTCTGTCAAGAGAAAATGCTTGGTTTACCATTATCCCTGTATTTTCAAGCTTTCCTTATTGTTTCAAAATACATGCTAGACAGAAGTGATGTACAGTTTTTGCCAAAGGAAGTTATGTTAGTCGCCTGCTTTTTGTTCCATTGGGAGGATGCCAGATGCTCTCAACCTCACGTTTCTTGCCTGAGTTCTCCCTTTTCTAAACCAGAGTTTTAGAACAAGTACAACTGATGCTTTTCATCTCAAGGGAAACTGTAAATTTGTAATTTTTTTATAGATATCTAAATTATGACCTTAGTCTTACCTCTGTTCAAAATTTAAATAATTATTTTTTTAGATTCTAAGAAACATTAATTTTATCTTTACAGATAACTGGCAGCTTTGCATTTCTGAGACTGCATACAGTCAAAAGTTGCTGTACTTCATTGTCACATTCATTTCCCATGCCCTATAGTTGTTTATAGGCTTGGAGTTTTGCAGCCCTGTTTCCTTCTTTACCTCAAAGAGTGTTATTATACCTTTGCCACTTGTTCACACATACAAACTTACACTGCTCTCCAGAATTCAGTCAGACCTGGGCATGTATGCCCTGGGGTTTCTCATCAAGACTGCTCAATAATATGCATGACCTCTAAAAGTGGGCCAATTACCCACTCTTCAATAAGCTTCCAGGGTTTTAATAATAACAACAGAAAAAAGTATTTATTTCCATTTTGGTTTCTGCTTCCCCTTCCAGGACTATGAAAATTTAAAGAGACAAAACAGAAACAGAACCCAATAGTACCAAAAAAACAGCAAATATTATGAACAATCATCTTAGCCATAGTAACAGCAAACAAATCAGAAGATTGCTACTGAACACTTACTTCATAATGCTCATATTCATTTACATCAAAAGAATTGAAATCCAGGAAACCATATTGCAAAGCCTAAAATTCAGAATACAGCTGTTAACAAAGAAAACATCCTTTCACTGAGGACTGTTTATCACTCTTGTAGGTTACTAGAAGCCCCTTAATACCCGTTCTACTGTTCCAGAAAGATTTCTTCATATGTTTGAAAAAATACAGATCAACTTAGTCTTGGGTCAAAACAGCTTTGTAAATTTTAATGTAAGTGAAGTTAGACAAGCAAATTTTCTGTTTTCATTGAATTGCTACAAAATTCCAGACTACAGAAGCATTCAGTCTTTTTACTGCTGCCACTACAGAATAGAGAAAAATAACTGGCAAAAATTATCTCTTGAAATTATGAGCACATTCTAAAGCCTGCATTCAAGTATTACAAATATTTTTGTGTATGAATGCTACTTGCTCTCATGGTGATGCCTTTACATTCACTAATTTTAAATCGTTTGCAGACACACAATTCTAGGCAGACCCTAGTGTGGTCCCTGATGTTCTGTAATTATTCACAACTATTATACTAATACTGTATAAAAAATGTAAACATTTGGGTAACTTGGCAGTTGACTCACTTCTTAAATCAGGAAGTGCAAGCAAAGATAATCCTGTATCTCCAGATATTTAAAATACTACATTCTGATATATTTCAATGCATTCTGTAGCTTTCCTTGCCATTCACTAGTACTAAGAAAAACAGCAATTTACCACTCTTGGCACACAAGCAGCCAATGCCAAAACATCTGAAAAAGCTGAAAATCACAAATCTGACAGAACTGGTTTAATTAGTAAAAAAACCCAGTATTTTGCAGAGATACCCACAATACAAAAGACAGTGGGGAGCTGCATAATGCCTCATATCATTACTCATACAGACTAAAAAGAATGCAAACAAATTTCTCTGTCACTTGTCACTTCCCGTCACTGCCTTGCCACTTCACCACTGTATTGCTATAAAACACTAGATTATGATAACTGGCAATATAAAGAAAATCTCCATGTTTACCTCCTGATATTTGTTCTATTTGTATTACTAAAGCAAAACTTGAAGTCACTAGTAGATGCCATAAATGCCTAAAAACTATCACTAATCAACTCAAAACCACTTTCAAGGGCTGTATTCAGCCTAGTACATTAACACCAGGGGAGGCATATAATAAACCTATGACACAGCTCTTAGGGATTAGAGCTGTGAATTAATGTCCTGAACAATTACACAGAACTCAAAATTCCTTCTTTAAAATCTTCACTAGCTGATAATAAAAGCTATCAGTTGACTTATATGGATGCTGTATCTAGAAGTTTTTTTACAATGCATAATACATAGTAAGATAGGCAACAATCAAAAAACCTGATACTGCACAGCTCGAATTAGATCCTAGCTTGCTAAGTCTTCTCTTTCTGCTAGACAGTATTTAACAGACCTTTTGCAATACAAAAAAATACTATTCTACTGACCTTGTTGATTGCATGAAAACAGTCCAGCAATGTCAGATGAAAACTGCAAGTGCCAAAGGAAGCATCCCTATAACATAGGATGACCAAAAATGGGATAATTTTATTATTTAATCCAAGCAAAAGCAATTGAAGATTTTTCTCTAAAACACCTTTTAAGAATTGCTTCAAGATAATTACTATTAGAGTGAAGTAATTATGCCAAACAATTACTTTATTTCCCCCTGCTTGCATCTAACAATAACAAAACATAAAATAAATTAACAGATGATCCAAGAGTAAGATTTTTCTTAGTTTTGATAAAGCTGGTATGTTCAATTTCTGATACAAACATTGAAACTGGCATGTTTCAGTGCTCATGTCAACAAATAACACTAATTTCTTGCGGCAAAAGCTAATGCCTAAGTTAGCATCATATTCCAACATACATTTAGAACATTTTCTTCTGAAGTACACTTCTGAAAAAGTAAAATCTATTCCTCAAACTCCATTTAAACAAAAAAACCATGCTGTGCACATGCATCCTATGTGCAATTATCAGCATCTTCTTAATCTATCTGTCAAGACATACATTTGTGTAGATGTATTGAAACTTTCCTTAAGACACATAAAATGGTTTATGCTTAAACACGAGGATAAACTGTTTATCATTAAAACCCCGTCTTTTAACTACAATTTTTAAAATCCTCTTGATCCAAGAGTGGCATGTTCTTCATATGTGACTGTTACTAGATTACATAAACACTGTAGAGTAAGCATTCTACAGGAATACTATAAGTCAAGTAAAAAAATAAACTAAATCTACATGAAAGAATATTATGTCTTGGCAGAGCACCTTCTTTTGAGAACACTCAGCCCTCCATCAGTGGAGCATCATTGATGCTTCATGAATGTATGTTTCAAAAACTTGTTTCAATATATCATGTTCAAATTTCAATTGTGAGGAAGAAAAACTTCTGAGGAACCTGGATGGCTGCAGCTATAATTTGTATACTTTTACTCCCTAACTAATGGGTGTGAAAGGCAAGGTGAAAAATCAGCAGAAGAGGGAAATAACAGAACTCCATTTGGCTAAAAGAGAGGACAGGTAATGGTGACACTGTAGTGGGTGTCTTTTTGGCCACCTGATCAGGAAAAACAAGTGAATCAGGTCCTCCACAGACAGACAGGTGCAGCCTCATATTCAGAGGCTGTGGTCCTCCTGAGAAACTTCAACCACTCCAATATCTGTTGGAGGGACAACACAGCAGGATGTTGGCAATCCAGGAGGTTCCTGCAGTTTGCAGGTGGCAAATTCCTCCTCCATGTGATACAGAAGCCAATGAAGAACAGTGCTCCACTGGACCTCATACTCACCACCAAAGAGGTGCTCACTGGGGTTGTGAAAGTCAAAGGCAGCCTTAGCTGCAGTGACTATCAGATACTGGAGTTCAGGATTCTGAGGGCAGCAAGGAGGGTGAAAAGCAACCTAACCACCCTGGACTTTAGGACAACAGATTCTGGCCTCTCCAAATATCTGCTCAAGGCATAAGGCGCTGGAAGGAAGAGGTGTCAAAGAAATCTGGTTAATAATCAAAGATCACTCCCTTTAAGCTTAAGTGCAGTTCATCCCTATAAATAAGATGCAGGCAAAAATGCCCGGAGGTCTGGGTGAATCAAAGAACTCCTGTACAAACTCAGACACAAAAATGAAGCTTACAGAGGGTGGAAACATGGACAGGTAGCCTGGGAGAAATAGACAGACACTGTCTGAGCATCCAGGGATAAAGTTAGGAAAGTAAAAGCCCAAATGGAATTGAGTCTGACAAAGATATCTAAGAAAACATGGAGTGTTTCTGTAAGCACATGGACAACAAAAGGAAGATTAGGAAAGATGTGAGCCCGTTGTTCAATGAGACAAAGCATCTGGTTACAGAGGTCGTGGAAAAGGCTGCAGTACTGAGTGCCTTCTTTGCCTCAGTCTTTACTAGCAAGACCAGCTTTCAGGAATCCCAGGTCCAAGAAAGCAAGGTGAAAGGCTGAAGTAAGGAAGATATACTCTTGGTGCACAAGGAGCATGTTGGGGAATACGTCTGCAAACCGGACATTCCTAGATCTATGGGCACTGATAGGGTGCACCCCCAAGTGCCAAGGAAGCCAGCTGATGTTATCGCAGGGCCACTCCATAATCTATGATCGATCATGGCAACTGGGAGAAATCCCTGAGAAAAGCAGAAACCAAATGTCACCCTGAGCTTCAAGGGTGAACAAGAAGGAAGAACAAAAAGGAATCCCCAGGGAACTACAGGACAACCAGCAACATTTCAATCCTCAGAGACATCATGGAGCAGCTGGTCCTAGAAACCATTTCCAGATAAATTAAGGACAAGAAAATCATATGGCGTAGTCACCATGGATTCACAAAGGCAAAGTCACACTTGATCAACTTGATACATTTCTACAACTAAATTACTGGCCTGATAGATGAGGGGAGGGCAGTGGGTAGTTCTTCAGTAAGGCCTCTGATGTTATTTCCACAAAATCATCATAGACAAGCTAGCGATGTGTGAGCTGGTCGAGCAGACAGGTGGATTGCAATCTGGCTGAATGGCCAGGTCCAAAGGGTGGTGGTCAGTGGCAGCAATGTGCCTTGCAACTAAGGTTAACGGTATCCTGGGTGTCATTAGACAAAGTATTGCCAGCAGGCTGAGGGCAGCGATCCTCCCCCTCACCTCAGCACCGGTGAAGCCACACCTGGAGTAATGTGTTCAGTTCTGGGCTCCTCAGTGGTACAGACATATTGGAGAGAGTCCAGCAAAGGCCTGCAAATATGATTAAGGGATTGGAGCATCTCATATATAAGGAAAGGCAGAGAGTTGGGACTGTTCAGCCTGGAGAACAGAAGGCTCAGGAGGGACCTTACCAATGTATATAAATACCTAAAGGGAGACTGCAAAGAAGACATAATAGCTAGGCTATTTCCAGTGCTGTCCAGTGACATAACACAAGACAATGCACACAAACTGAAACACAGGATGTTCCCTCTGAACATCAGAAACTATTTTTTTCACTCTGAGTGTGAAATTCTTTGCATCCTAGCAACTACCTGAAGCTCTTAAAGCAAGGGAGCCCAACAATCAAATCACCAACATCTCAGTTGATCATTAACTTAATCTGAACTTCTCTGTTTGCATCAGGTTTAGTGCACTAGTAAACTCAAGAAAATGGTTTGCAGACACTTTAGCAGACTAAATATTTTATCCCAGAGGCCGGACATGTCTTCCAAAGTTAGCTCTCATCTTTGCACTTCTTTCAGTAGTGCTGTTCAAATGATTGCCTGGGAACTTGGGCAGGTTATGTGACCTGAATGAAAAGCCACTACATCCATCAACCACATACAACTTTATGATACTTAGAAACAAATCTTACAGTCTTCATAAGAAGAACTTTTGTTCTTGTGGGAATATAAAAATGGAATTTTAAA
The DNA here is from genome assembly GCF_000747805.2 of Chaetura pelagica. Lineage (NCBI taxonomy): Eukaryota > Metazoa > Chordata > Aves > Apodiformes > Apodidae > Chaetura > Chaetura pelagica. The sequence continues at coordinate 613,788 of NW_009953311.1, forward strand.
GTGAGAAACAGGATGACAAGAGGTATGCAAATATAGAGAAGCGCTTCTCAACGATTATTCAGTGATGGTGGCAGGGGGGAGATGTAATAGAAATTTAAATAATCAAAAGTCCATCCCTTAGCAAGAGATCTAGAAAAAACAAAGACTGAATTAATCACCCCATAACAGTATATTTGGAAAGTTCTTTGAAAAGTTCTTTGGCCATATTTTTTGCATATTGCGGCAGCCAATGGAATGCTAGTCTAGCACAAATTTTAGAAACACTTGTTTGGAAGAAATTAAGAAGTTGTTCCTCTGCAGGACAGATCAACTTTATTTGCATAGCCTATCAGTATCTTTTATCAATGATCTGAAAGAAGGGACTGAGTGGACCCTCAGTAAATTTGCAGATGACACTAAACTGGGAGTTTAGTGGGTGGGAGTGTTGAACTGCAAGAGGGTATGGAGGCTCTACAGAGGGACCTGGACAGGTTGAATCAATGGACCCTGGCCAATCGTATGAGGTCCAATAAGGCCAAGTGCCGGGTCTTGCATTTTGGTCACAACAACCCCAGGCAATGCTACAGGCTTGGGGATGAGTGGCTGGAAAGCTGCCCAGCAAGAAAGGACCTGGGGATGCTGGTTGACAGCCAGATGAACATGAGCCATTGGTATGCCCATCCTGTCCTAGTGCAGCCAGCAACAGTAGGGAAGTGATCGTGCTCCTGTACTAAGCACTGGTGAGGCTGCACCTCAAATACTGTGTTCAGTTCTGGGCCCCTCACTGTAAGAAGGACATTGAGGTGCTGGAGTATGTCCAGAGGAGAGCTACCGAGCTGCTGAAGGGTTTAGAGAACAAGTCATACAAGGAACAGCTGAGAGAACTAGGGATGTTTAGATTGGAGAAGAGAAAGCTGAGGGGAGACACCACTGCCCTCTACAACTACCTGGAAAGAGTTTGTAGGGAGGTGGGTGTTGGCCTCTTCTTCCAAGTAAATAACAACCGGACTAGAGGAACTGGCCTGCAGTTGGGATGGGAGAGGTTCAGATTGGATATTAGGAAGAATTGCTATACTGAAGGAGTGGTCAGGCACTGGAACAGCCTGCCCAGGGACGTGGTTGAGCCATCATCCTTGGAAGCATTCAAGAAACATGCAGATGTGGAATTTCACAACCTGCTGTAGTGGCCGAGGCTGTAGGTTTTGGGGTTTTTTTGATTGGTCTTTTGTGGGTGTTTTTTGGTGGAGTTTGTTTTGGCTGTGTTTGTTAGCAGGTTTTTTTGTGTTGATGGTTGGAGCTGGTGATCTCAGACATCCTTTCCAACCATGATGAGTCTGTGATATACCACAGAGAACTGAAACAGCTAGGCTCACATTCCCTCAGGGTAAAGCAACCATGAACCAATGGTTTTACACATTTCCTCTATGGTAAAAAGAAATACTTTAAAGTTACATTCAATCATGTGAGGTTAGCGGTTATTCTGCATGCACAAAACTCTTAATTGTGGGTTGCTCCATATGTTCAACAAGTGGGAAAAATGGAGGGATAGAACTAGCATTATAACCCATTCGTGATGAATGACAGATACTTTGATATGATTAACTATTTACCACTGGCATAAAACCAGACAGCCAACTGAGAAGCAATGTATATCAAAAAGCTCAACAAGAGCACATAGAAAGCAGCATGGCTCCTTCATCTTCTGTCAGTACATTTTAGTACCAGCAGCTAACACCACTGCTCAGCAGGCTTCACTTAAGGCTCAGGCAGCTAATGTGTCATGTGTAAAACTTCAGCCAAAACAAACCAAACCCAAATTAGTCCTGCTAAATGCTGCATTCTTCTTTGAAATATCAAGGTACAGAAAGTTCTGAAAACTTTTTACCTGAAAGGAAGATATGAATTACTTCCAGCCAATATAAGCCTGTACACATCTTCAGGGGATTCTCTCAGGTATATTATCTATTTTTGTGGAAAAAGACAAAAAAGAAAAAAAATATTATTTTAAGATTGATATTAATAACTTTAAGTCACCTGTTTACTATACATGTCACAATTAATTAACACAGAGCTTGAAACTTCTGGGAGAGAGTGGCATGAAGAACACATGTATGCAAGTGTAGAAAAATAAAACTAACATAAACAATAAAAAATACTGGTCAACTAGAAGAATATATACTTTATTTTTTTTTAAATATATAGATTTGTGCAAGAGTTGTACAGCTATAGGCTACTGTGAAAAATCTTCTGTCCCTCTGGATTCTTCCACGTTTCTACTGCAACTCTCCTGGGCCAGTTTGTAGATTTATTTTTTTAATTAAGCTTTTAAGTTGTAAATCAAAACACAAAAGCCACACAGATATCCACAAAACTGTGAATCTTCTGGTCTACAAAAAAATGTGAACAATTGACAGACAAGATTAAAACAGTAACTTGCATATGTTTTGATTTTCCTAAAACAATACACTTGCATTATTCCAAATCCTGTACTTCCTCCTTTGCACCGGTGAGGCAGTCGCCAAGTAACTAAACCCAGATGCCACAAAGGAAATGAGTTAAAGAAATCTGTACTTGCAGAAGCAAAATCCTAAGAACTGAATGAAGTAACATAATTGAAGCACTACTATCAAACTTTCTACTGTGAAAAACACTCAAAAAAGAATTCACAAAGGACCAACTCACACCAAACACCATATTGTCTTCCATCAAGACATGTCTGATCCCTTTTGGTTAGTCTCTAACTTTAAGGTCTCCTTAAAGAATACTGTAAAACTCCTCTTTTATGCAAATCATGTCTTGCAATACCATCAACACCACTGGAGCTTGGCCAGGAGACAACTGTTAATAACAAGTTGCCATTAACAGGTCAATGTTCAGTAATTTCAAGTTAATACTTTTTCTTTAAAACTGCATTAACTAACCCTTCACACAGTAAAGAGAGGTTTTTTTCATTAATAGTAAAATTATTTACATCTTTTATATTAATGACCTTTTTCCTTAAGAGCTTTTTTGAAAGTAAGAATCCTAATGAGTATTAATTAAACTTCCCCCCCGAAAAAATCTAAGTGTGACACTCTTGCTTCCTGTTACTTTTAATTTATTTTTCTTTTAAAAGTTGTCATTGCCTTTCAAATTTCTTTCATGCTGCTGCAAAGCCAGTTTGAGCAAATGACTTAACATACCTTCAACATCCTCTATACACACACAAACATACACACATATATTCTTGTTAGGTGAGAATGGGAGGTGGAACAGATGGTGCTAAAAATAAAAACAAAAAACCCCAGCTTTAAACATACCCTAAACAGACTGCTAAAACATACACAGCAACAGGTGATCCTTTTTTATTTCTTCTCTGATTCTGTTACTATGCTAAATATTTTCTGAGCATTTTTTTGTGCAATTAGCAAAGCCAAAGGAAAAAAAAGTCTCACCTAAGTAGTTTAGATAAGTAATGAAAACTGCATGTTTTGTGTGTATGTGCTTTCACTGCGGTGGGGTAAGCAGCTTTTGCGTTTATATTTGCAAGCATACATCTGAAAAAGAAAAGAGACTTCAAAATCCCTCAAAATATAATATTAATAGCTGCTCCTCTGATGCCAGCATTTACTTTCTATTCTTATGGCATATTGATTGCTTGAATTGGATATAAAGCTTATGTTCCAAGAAATTTCAAGTTGTGTGCTTTGATACAGTTGAACTTTGCACAGCACATATTGCTAACAACGCTATGAATTTAGCACTGCTTGCTTATCAGAAGAGCCCTGGCCCAGAAAAACTTAAAAAAAGAGACATGAAAAGGTAATTTAACAGCAGAAACAGAGTTTGTAGCCAGAAGCGAGTCACCTGGAAAAAACTTGCGATTCAGTGCTCTGAGGCTTAGTAATATGCAGAGAGTACAAACTGTGTAACAACAAGCAAACAGAAATGCAGCTAACCCTGTAGGTGCATGTAGCTTAGGAAGGCCAAGGATTTCTCCTGTATCTTAGTGAGCTTTTACCAGCTTCTTAAAGAAAACAAGCTTCAATGCAGAAGCATTCGTTTGCAACTGTAACAGCTGCAATAGGCAATTTTGTTTCTATAACATTAAGTATTCTATTAAAATAAGGCTAAATGTTACAGTATAATGAAACCAGTTAGTTCTTAAGTTCTTAACTTACTAGTAAGTTGCTAAAAACACTATTTTAACATACTTGTAGGTGTGCATGGATCTTCTTTAACGTAACTACTTGAACACTTGCTATATGCAAGGACACTTTAAAAAGCCAACCTGATTTTGACACAAAACTCCAAATCACCATTGTTCAGTACATACAATAAACACACTGCAAGAAGATGGCATTTTTCAATGTGGACAAGCTACTAATCAAAAATACACAGTACTTTCTGTACAACTGAAGCAATGTAGAGTAATTTCACTGAAGAATAAAGCTCTTTTGAGTTGTATTTCTCAGATTTTTCTGAAATAAATAGAGATCCTGCTATACTTCACCTGCAACACTATTACACAGGCAACATATGGGATGTGAACAGTTGCAAAGACAGCAGTTGATTAAATGGTCAGATGGTGTTCTCAGTGAAAAGTAGCTTAAAAAATATTAGATTATATGAGGGTATCTAGACAGGTGCAATGTTGTGGAGTGCTTCAAAAGGGAAGAATGCCATTTGGTCTCTACCACAGAATGGGAAAAAAACATAAACAGATATTTACTTCACAAGGAAAGTATCCTGGCAGTAACACAACACAAGAAGCTGTGACGGTCAATGACAGAATAAGTTTCTGTCACAGCTTAAGACCATAAAAGAGTACCCAGATGGAAATTCTGGATGAAAGCAAGGCTGGACAGAGGCTGAACATGGGTAAGCCTAGGGTCAGGTTGCGGATGAACCAAATAGCAGCTATGGAAAGAGGTAAGACTGCAAGAGTAAGGGAAGAAGGAGCAAAGCCTAGGGAAGCAACAGATGTCAGGCAGCAGAGGCCACTTCTGCATTAGGAAGTACTGTGCACCAGCAGAAATACATCTGTAGACTAAGCCAGCAGCGAAGCACTGACATCTGCACTACACAGTTCCAAAAGCTTTTAACTAGCTAGCCCTAGTCTGAACACCCATTACTTGTTGGGATTGACTCTAGATTGCTCCATTAAGTGAAACAAAATGCTATGAACATGGTTTAAGGAAATACTCACTTGAAAAACATACTCCTGACTCCTCAACTGAAACAAAAATATAGCTTTTTTTCCATATATAGCTATATATGCACATATACATATATGCTATATATGTGTGTATGCATATAGCTGTATTTAACACTACTTCTGGCCAGAAGGAGGTCACAAAAGCCCTAAAGATGCCATTGGAATGACGTGGGTGAACAAAGGACTAATGAAAGCCAGTAAATAAAAGTGATCAGAGAGACCTGTAGTAGAGAGAAGTACAGATAGCGGAGGAGAGAGGGGAGGGAAGGGAGAGAGGGAAGAGGAGGGAGAAAGGGAAGGGGAGGGAGAGAGGGAAGGGAGGCAGCTCAAACCAGTTTGTCTAGGTGCTGATTTTAAGTTTTCTGATGTTTTCTAAGATGGTAGAAACTTTTCCAAATAAAGTTGTTTCCTAAATTTTAAACCATTTAAGTTTCAGAGATGAGTAGATATGGCACTTAGGGTCATGGTTTACAGTTAGACTCAATGATCTTAAAGGTCTTTTCCAGTGTAAATTATTCTAAATTTTATGCTAATAAAGCAACCAACAACAACTACTATTAAAAGATGAAAATTACTAAAATAAATTTCAAACTATTATTTTCAAACTATTAACTGTTCTGGATCACTGGAATGGGTTGCCTAGAGAAGTGGTGGAGGCTACATTCCTGCAGACATTCAAGACCAGGCTTGATGGAGCTCTGAGCAATCCGTTCTAATATGAAATGTTCCTGCATATTGTAAGGCAGTTGGAATAGATGACCTCTGTATGTCTGTTCCAACCCAAGACATTCTATGATTCTTTGATGTAGCAGAAGCAGACATTGTCTAGGATGCCTTTTGTTCATTCTTGCATATACAAATTTAAAGAAATCTATTAGAATTTTACATTGATTGCCCAAGGGGCTCCTTCCCTGAAGGTCAGGTAAATACTAAAGAAAAAAAAAAAAAAAAAAAAAAAGCTTAAAAAAAAAAACCATTTGAAGGATTGACTCTAGATTGCTCCATTAAGTGAAACAAAATGCTATGAACATGGTTTAAGGAAATACTCACTTGAAAAACATACTCCTGACTCCTCAACTGAAACAAAAATATAGCTTTTTTTCCATATATAGCTATATATGCACATATACATATATGCTATATATGTGTGTATGCATATAGCTGTATTTAACACTACTTCTGGCCAGAAGGAGGTCACAAAAGCCCTAAAGATGCCATTGGAATGACGTGGGTGAACAAAGGACTAATGAAAGCCAGTAAATAAAAGTGATCAGAGAGACCTGTAGTAGAGAGAAGTACAGATAGCGGAGGAGAGAGGGGAGGGAAGGGAGAGAGGGAAGAGGAGGGAGAAAGGGAAGGGGAGGGAGAGAGGGAAGGGAGGCAGCTCAAACCAGTTTGTCTAGGTGCTGATTTTAAGTTTTCTGATGTTTTCTAAGATGGTAGAAACTTTTCCAAATAAAGTTGTTTCCTAAATTTTAAACCATTTAAGTTTCAGAGATGAGTAGATATGGCACTTAGGGTCATGGTTTACAGTTAGACTCAATGATCTTAAAGGTCTTTTCCAGTGTAAATTATTCTAAATTTTATGCTAATAAAGCAACCAACAACAACTACTATTAAAAGATGAAAATTACTAAAATAAATTTCAAACTATTATTTTCAAACTATTAACTGTTCTGGATCACTGGAATGGGTTGCCTAGAGAAGTGGTGGAGGCTACATTCCTGCAGACATTCAAGACCAGGCTTGATGGAGCTCTGAGCAATCCGTTCTAATATGAAATGTTCCTGCATATTGTAAGGCAGTTGGAATAGATGACCTCTGTATGTCTGTTCCAACCCAAGACATTCTATGATTCTTTGATGTAGCAGAAGCAGACATTGTCTAGGATGCCTTTTGTTCATTCTTGCATATACAAATTTAAAGAAATCTATTAGAATTTTACATTGATTGCCCAAGGGGCTCCTTCCCTGAAGGTCAGGTAAATACTAAAGAAAAAAAAAAAAAAAAAAAGACAGCTTTAAAAAAAAAACACTTTGAAAATTCAGCCAACCCGAAGTAAATAATCCACAGGTACAGCTGCATCAGTTTTAGAATATTCCTACAATGATATGCAAGTGCAGATGGGTGTACATACACACACACACAAATACAGAGGGAAAAACTCCTAAAATCCTTTACAAATATTTTTACTTATTTCCAGGAAAACTGTTACTATAAGGAACTGATATCTTTCAAACCAAAATAACAAACCATTTTATCACATTGTGTAATCACTTGTGTACAACAATTTAGCAATTTGCTTTCTTTATGCATTAAAAAAAAAATCCTACTGAACTTCAAAATACAACTAGAAATCTGCAATTAGCAATTGAACCATTAACATTGTTCTAATAATCCTTTTTATTTAGGACATCTGTTTCTAATTAAAGGACTGCAGGCAGCTCTGAGAATGGTCAACAGTCCAAGCGTTGAGTACTGGGAAAGATGCACTCAAGCAGTGCTCCTGCCAGCATCCCTGTGTAGTCAAATAGCTGCTATAATGTTCACTGAATGAACGAGAAGGACTTGCAGGACTAGGCAACCCAGTTTTTATAAGCATTTAAAGTCAAACACAGAAAAAGGGTTCTTTTAGCAAGCCACATTACTGTCTGATTCATATTAGTGTTTTCAAACCAGCCCTATTTTTAAACAAAGGTTTCCTAGATTAGCATTAAAACCATGAAAGCAGTATTCACTGGGATGAAAAGTATTCCTGGTAGAAAATGAAAGGAAGGTTGAAAAGATACCTTAATCTTCAATACATGGCATTGCAAAGTGAAATAGTATTGCTGCATGCAGGACAAAACATGTTTGATAATAATGATTAATGATATAACTTGTCGCTTTTTCAGGAAAATTAAATAGGATATTTAAATATGCTGTACTGTTAGAAACTGTATCAACTCAAGTCTGTAAATAGCACTTTAAATTTACATCTATGATGTGCTTAGTGTAATCGAATTTATTCACCTGTTCATACTCAGATGCAAAATCTACTTAAGGTTGCTACCTGAATCACACTTTTTACCAACCATAGACTTAAAAGCAAGAAAATAATGACATTATTAATTTTAAATTACTTATAAGCAAATTTCACATCATACAACTATGTTCCAAAAATGCCACTTATCCAAAATGGCCTGAACTGCTGTAAACTGCAATCACAACCAACACATTTGAACAAATATAAATAACTACTATGTGTGACCAGACTCAACCACAAGCTCACATGTGTAATTCTACTGTAACTTCAGATTATTAAAAATTTTATTTCGTTATAACCTACGTCAGATATACCAGTCAGTTAATACATTAAATTCTCTAGCAATATTCCTTAGAAAAAAAGGTTAAATACAGCTAAATTAAAATAAAAATATTTAAGAATAAAAACTTTCCTGTATGGATTTGTAGTGTACTGAGGAAACGCGTATGTGGCCAACAGTTCCTTCATTAGCAGAAACACAGTCATTAAGTGGATAAAAATGACAGGAAACAGCTGCCTGTCTCTGGCAACTCTCTTTGTTCATCATAAACAAAAGCAAGAAACCTCCAATTACCTTTAGACAGAGGAAAGGAGGTAGAGAAAATCATATTAGCTGGGAACTGATGAGGCTGGGCACATTAGCACTTCAGGACAGCTAAGGAAGCAAGCTAGTACTATAGTGAGGTACTCTCAAAGAGCAACTCTTTTTTTCCTGTGGAGACAAGCAGTCTGGTAACAACATAATGAGAAAGAACCTAGCACAAACAGCAGGAAAAGCTGTCGTTATGAAGGCTAATTACAGCTTCCCAAATGCAATTCCGAGATGGTAGCTTTTTAGAGGGCACAGACACAGAGAAAGCCAAAAAGACTTGAAGCATCTTTTGCTTAAATGAAAGGCCAATACTTTGTCCACCTCTTCTTTGCTACTCACTTGTCAAGCACAACCATCTCTCATCAAAACACAACTGAAGGCAAACAGTCTACCCACCTGCAATTTGAGCACTGCCAGCATTATGCATTTACCACCACTCAGCCTGGACCACTAAACAATCAGCAGGTTTGCCTGCTTTTCCACAGTTTAGCCAGAGAAAATTCTGCAAGTGCCATGCTAAGAACAGAGCAGTTCAACATCACACAGATGGGTGCTAATTGCTTTTGCAACCTTCAGCTTCTACCCAGCATTAGGCCCACAGCTAGGAAGGACACTAGCAAATTGGAAAGGCAAAAAAACAGTACTACGGATCAGAATGGATGAAGGAAACGAAGCTTACCCTGAAGAAAGAAGATGAGAAAATAGACAAAGTACAGAGATGAGTCCTGGAGAAGATGACCTGAATTACAGCAGTTCATGGGGCGGTACCCTCGGAGGGTCACCCTCCAAGTACATAATTAGTGCCAGGCCTGAGAAAAAAAACACTGTTACTAAGTTAATGCAGGCAAGGGGAGAGGGGGGAGCTTGGGAATTGGGTGGAGAGGGCAGAGAGGGTACATTTTCTTTCTTAATATAGAAGGAGCAATGACGGAAGAAGCAGACTTTCCTCACCCATGGCCAAATCCTGATGAAAACCAAGAGAAGCCACTGTAGAGATCAACTCAGAAGATCACTGATGCTTTGGTAGAGTGGTAAAGCCTGAACAGTGCAGATAGCTTCCAAGGAAAAGCAATTGTTCTTTAAAAGGTGAAGAACAAAGGGTTTCCCCACACACCTCTCTTCCCCTCACCCCATCCGCCCATATAAAGTGTAAACATTCAACACCAATACACTGAATTCTGGCTACCCTTTGTGTTTCAGAACAAGCCACATTTATGCTAATCTACATAGAATAATATTATTCCCATTATGCAGTATATCATCTGTAAAAATGAAACAAAATACAAAATTAAAATGGATGGAAGATTAACAAAAAAGGGATTAAGATCTAAATTGTTAAGATTTACTCTAAAATGTCATTTTATTCTAGAACTACATATATAACACTGTATTTGAAAACTTTGTTCTTCACTTTTAAGCCATGCTATACTGAAGAGCCCTGTAGCTTGAGTTAGGCTGTGCCGTCACATCAAAGTACACCTGGAAGGAAGCAGCAGATGTGGGAGGGGGAGAAAGAAGTGTCTAACCTGGAGAATCCAGAAACTATTCCACTGAAGAGGAAAGAAAGACAAGTTAGATGAAGTGGGGTTGGGGAAACATTGAAACACACCAACTGTGAAGAAAAGACTAGAAACAGACTTTGCTTGTAAACCAGAACACTAACAGCTACCCTAACACTTCACCACAGTTAATGAAGACTCATAATTACCTTAGTTAAAATGACCATATCTCCATACTATATATATACACATACATATATTTACACCAAAGATGTTGAATGATAAATCATGCTAGTATATCCCAACTGCTTTAAGCAGAAGCTAAATAAATGTCTGTTTAAGAATACAATTTTAAGGTCAACAAGCCATAAAAATTACAGGCTCAGAAGTTGCTAGCATCAAAATATTGAATGTTTAGGAGGACAAAAAAGTTCCAGAGGAGAACTAGTTATACACAGTTAATTACAGTTTAATGTAGCTATGTGTTAAAATGTGCCTGTGTTTTAAAAGAGAACAAAACCAGAAAGCACACACTTACTGTGTCTATGCTACTCCTGAAAACTTCACAACTCGTTATTACTAACAAGTAAATCAAAGCACCTCCACCTACAGAGCACCTTGCACACAAAACTACGCTGAAGTTATAAAAGGCCTTACAACACACACAGACAAGCACTGTTTCATGACTTAACTCTGTGAAGGCTACTTTCTTTTTCTGCTTCCTTGCTCTTGCTACTTGGACTCCTCCAACCTGATGCACTGCCGTGCAGTTCCTCAACCTAAGGTAAACTGTTGAAATGGGAACCTACTATGAAGCTAAAAAAACAAGATTAAACAAAAAAACACATTCAACCCACGAAAAACAGAATACAGTGGGAACTTACCACTTGCACTGTAGGGGATCAGAAAAAAAAATCATGGTCCTCAGTTCAAGCAATAAAGAGCTTTACTGGCAGCATACAGTTTGAGTAACTAAAATTACAGAAATACTTCTTAAAAGTTTTGACCAATAGCTGAATGGATCCTTCCTCCTCCAAAAGGAAAGCACTCTGAACTGAAGAAGCAGGTGAATGCCTACACATTAAAAACAAAGGCCTCAATATATTCATTTTCAATTGGGAAAGATGCTCATAGACATATATTTGTCATGCATTCTGAACAGATCCTATACCATTGCTCACATCATACAAAACAATCCAATTCTCCTTGCACAAGCAAAAATATGAGATGTGAACACTTCAGCAGTGAGTGCTGCAATTAAGCCTGTCTCATCATGAAGATAATCAGGGGCACAGTCTTTTTTCTCTGCTCTCCCTTCACTGGAATCCCTCCCACATAATTCTGGGAAGAAACTGTACCCTACCTTACAGAAAAAAGCAGTACCAAAGCTAAAGTCTGTTGCACTGTGAAGAAAATAATCACCTAAGCTAGAGCTACCTCACCATCCAGGACTTGTAATTAAGCAAGACAGCTCCCATTCAAGGACGGGAGTGATACTTGAATAGTGTTTCACTTTCCCATGGGTCCTTAAGGGAAACTGCCAAAATACTCAACATTTACACTGCAATAGCCTAAGGACAAGTCTCTGAAAACTCTGAAAATTCCCAACAGTTTTGACAAGCCTCTTTCCACCATAAGCCACCCATGTGCAACTGGCCCTTGCTCATGCATTATCTACTCAGTCATGATCTCATATCATGCTTCTGCCAGGTCTGTGATCTTCAGCCTTTCTGTGCTGTGCAACTCCAACCCTCTTCACGACTGTTCTCTGAAGGAAAAACTGTCTAATCCTCTGTCCAGCAGCCTCCATTTTTAATGACCCTGTTCTGGACTGCCATAATCCATATATATTAATCTTAAATTAAGCCCATTCAAGCATGCCCCTTCAATTGCATATTGTTATTGCAATACGGTAGGACTACTGGATTATCAGAAATATTAGGGTTTTTGTATACTTTTACACAGTCAACCACAGTATTTTCATATCAGATTGTTTTGCCATTAGTAAATTTTCCATACCAGGAATTCTGCTCAAAATTTAAGCTGCTGTGCTGTGCTATCCCACCACACCTATTCAGAACAAAATCTTAAGGAAAAACAAAACCCACCTGCTTCTAAGTAATGGCTAATAAGTTACACCAGTTCCTTCTCGCTTTCTGAGCTTCGGTTATGATCAAGTCACTAACTAGTAAGATGTAGTTTTCCTTAAAGGTGCAGCTGTTTTATCAACCTAATGCCTTAACTGCAAACAAGTTTAGTAACTCATATGTTGTCAGTTTCCAGGTGGTTTAAGAATGGGAAGGTGAACAGCAACACTCTGATGTGCCTGTGTTTCAAACACCAAGAGTGACATATTGTGAAAACTGGTTTCTAATTTGTAATAAGTACTGCAGGAAATAGACAAGAAACCCTGGGGAGCAGGAAATGGATCTCCTGCATGACACAGAAAGGCAGAAAGGAAACTGCCAGGTTCTCACTTCATTGTATTACTCAGTAAACAAGAGAGATGGTTGCAATCTAGCTGTGTTACAAGTCAAAGCAAAATATGAATATGGTACATCACATCTTTCCTCTGAAGCCTCTGACATTTTATTCCTTGACTACACTTTTGTGTACCAAACACTGATTCTTTAGATACAGTTGTGATGTAAATCCAGTCATTTTCCCCTCTGCAGTCAGGAACCCGGCTCAGTATGTTTTCAGGCACCCTGTATATTCCAGGCTTTATACCAATCTCAACCCTCCTGCTAGGTAACTAAAGAGATCACTTTACATTAGAAAAGCAGCAGCTGGGGAAGAGGTAAATTTAAGGTGCATGCAGTGGGAAACAATATGCCATACTTAATGCAAGATAAAATTTATTTATTTCAAATAAGAAAAAAAAAGGGGGGGGAAGGAAAAACATCAAGATGCACTAATTTTTCCTACATCAAAATATTAATGAAGGTTATTTTTTTAAGTGGTGCTCTTATTTCCAAGAGCACAGATTGCATTAGATAGGAAAAACCCTATACCATACAACTCCATTCACATACTTGTTAGACTTTAAAAACTGCCTTGGTATGTGGTACCTTACTATAAAACACATTATTAGGAACACTATTATAGAGAAAAGAATTGTTCTTATCTTGCTGTTTTAAGAAATTAATATGAAAAAAGAACATATTTAGCAAGCTAAAGTAATGTAAAATTTAAATACTTACTGCGTAGGAGCCTATGAGGAATGCAGCATTTGCTTGTTTTTTCTGATCAAAGCCAGTATAATGAATTATTTTCTTCCTTATCAATGAAAATGACTGTATCAAGAAATGAACAATATTATGATTTTGAATTTTTTACTTTTCATGCCTTCTCCTATAAAATTAGAGGAATGCAAGGGTCTGTTCAACTTTCAGCCACCTGCATACAGAGGATCAAGCAAACTGTAGTCTAAGCCCTCACAAGCTTTGAAAGAGTCTACTGCATCCCTAACTAGATTGTTCCAGTATTTTTCAAAGTATCCAGCCTAAATATTTTTTTAATACAAATTAATCTTTCTTTTCCTCCTTGATTCTATTTACTGTTTCTGTTATCCAGCCCCATGCAACAGATATGAGTAAATACAAAAACATCAGAGGTACGTTAAAGTCTAAACAGTTTTGAAAACTGAATTTAGACTTTTTTATTCTTAAAGATTTGACTATAGATAAACCAATTAGTAGGTTCTAAGGATTAGAATCACTGGAAAACACACGCTTAGGTAAAAAAATATTTTTAAGTATTTCTAAACTTTATCATAAATAACTTTAAAATGTCAACTCAACTTGCAATATAGTTTCTCTAATTATCTTCTCTAATTATCAACAGAAAAGACATCTGTGGTGGCAGCAAAAACTATCCTTTAACTGCCCTAGAAACAAATTCTGATGTGCTTCTAAGTGTATACTTGGATCAATTGTTAAGCTATCATAAAATGATACTATTTAAATAGCAATATTACTTGCTCAGATACTATTCAACGCACTCAAGACAAATAAACCCCAGATTACTATGTTCTCAGCAATCCTAACAGGCCACTCCAGTATCAAACCCAAGCTATTCAAAGGGACTGTAATACAGACTTCTGTTGCTTCATAGCTTTCTGTAAAGAAAAATCAGAAAATCTTGTTTCCAGCAAACCTATTCATAGTGCTACACAAGGACAAAGCAAGTCTGAGTTATGCAAGTACCAGTGAGACATCAAGGAATTAAAAAAAAACTAATCTTAAAAGTCTTTCTTAAAATATTATGTTGTGCATGCTTCCCAATTTTCACAGTTCAGTGGCAGTTTCAAGATCTAAGCAGTTTTGAAGAAGCAAACTGTGATTTGCATTAATGCTAATATGCTTTTTAATCTGCCTAACAAGTTCTATTCACCAACACCAGTTAGAGGTCAACTAACTTGAAGTCATTAATGTTAGTCAATACAGAAACTCTTTGTTTTAAAGACACTATACTATATCAAAAGCCCAATCCCCAAAATCACTGAGCACCCCTCACAGATGACAGAAGGAGCAGGCAGTCTCCTTCGGGACAATGCTATAAACACTATCAAAGATCACATGTTGCTTCTTACCGAAGAGATGTCACAACCAGAAGAGAAGCTCAGATTGAACAAAAACAATCTCAAATAAAAATCATACCCTCAAGCTGACTTGGCAGATTGCCAAGAAGACTTATTTAAATGAAAGCTCCTTTTCTGAAACTAAGTCTGTACTTCTTTAGCAAATATTTTTTTGAACTAACATTAGTTGCTGCCACAGTGTTGCATCTCTGGATATTAAAGGTAACTGGGTTTTCCCTCTTAATCCTTCTTCCCCGTAAATTCACCTTGATCTAATTCAGCATTTATATTCAAAATGCAGCTGGATTAGGAATCCAGGAAAACACCTCAAGAAAAACAACAACAAACTTTTGGCCCCATTTGATTTTGTTCTTTAAAAAGTCAAGAATCTTGAATTAAAACCCCACGTTACCTTTAATTTCTTATTTAGCTTGCAGCAGTATCTGTAGACCATTGCCAGATTGAGTGGTCCAAAGTCTGCATAGAAGCTGCAAGGAGAAAAGGGGAAAGATTGTACATGATCGCTGTAAATGTCCTTTATTTCTTTTTCAAATTAGATGCATCAAGCAAAGAATAAGAACACATACGTGCTATATGTGCATCATTCTAAAACCAAGAATGCCTTCTTACATACATACTATTTTGCTGGAGAAAAAAGTTTTGTCATCTTTTAACAGGGGCTACAACTTTTTTCTCTGTTTTCCACACACCACCAATGAAAATCCAACCAGAATACTCAGGGTTTGAAGAATTCTCACTACTGTATCAATCTGTGACACCAGTTTAGAAACTCTATTTGACGAGTAAGCCAAAAGTTTTACTTTAAAAGAAGGCCATTAATATTGCTTAAGAAAAGTGTACATGGAGAATACAGATTGATTAGTACTTTTAAAAACAGTAAGCATGCCCTTGGTCAAAAATATTGAAAGAATTAGCAGTATTTCAGATTACATACACAAAGGCATACATGGTTCTGTTCATTTCAAGGGAAATAATATATCCATTGTGAGCTCATAAAAGCTTGAATCAGTTTTGGCAGCTTTATTCTCTTATTCTAGGATGTTTAGACATTCCACTTAATACTTGAGCAATGAAAGACATGCCCTTAAGCTCAGCAGTCCAGTTTGAACTTGTGAATATATATTGTTGCATCATATTCCTGTGTCTTCAAACAAGAATGGGAACAAAGAAAGCTTCTGGTTTGAAAAGATTTTCAAGAAAACCTGACGGGAAGCCAAGGAACCATTCTAAGACATATAAATCACCATGGCAGATAAGTCTGAGAGGACCAAACTCATGTAATTAGTTCTATAATGGGAATGGTATGTTTCCCTCAGCAACACTGAAAAACAATATTAATTAGACTTCTTCCTCATTTTTGTTGTTCTGACTCATTTACTTCTGTAAAAGACAGGAAAATGCGAGTCTGTACTTACTTCTCATACACAAGTTCATCATCTATGCAGAAATAATGGGTATCTGCAGCTCCACTCTTTGGTTTTTGGCAGAGAATTGCAAAATAAAGGCGATCTGAAATGCAATAAAATTTAAAGCCTTTATAAACAACACACTTATCTCTTGAAAGGTTCTGTTGACAGGTAATACTTCAACAACTTTAAATGGTTTAAAATTAACCAAATATTCACCTAAGTTTTACTGAACTAGATATTGTTGTTGCTGTTGTTGTTGTTATTCTTATCTGGTGTAAGCAACAAGGCACACAATTATGACTGAGGCTTTTTGCTCAGCAATGTTCGCATAATCTCCATCTCTTCAGCGTACTTTCCCAAAAACAGGAAAGCTACCCATCTGACAGCTTTGCAATACAGCAGGAGCCCGACTTTCCCCCATGCACACAGCAGAGACCCACGTCCTTTTGGCAACAGACCCCACCTATTGAACTCCAAATACCACCACACACACACCCTTAACTAAGCCACAAATCCCCTAGCACCTCAAAGCACCTACGTTAAACTAAACAGCATAGCACGCACCACGAGAAAGGCACTTCCCATCTTTCTGTAAAATGACGATTTCAACAGCAGAGGTGTGCAACTAAAGGTTGCAGGCGACCGACGCCAGAGGGAAGAAAGGTGCCGAGGCAGCAGCCCACTGCCCATGACCGTAGCTGTCTCGTCAACATCCTTATCTACATCCTCATCCCCCCTCCGGCTGTCTCTTCAAAGCCTGTGCACGTGCATCCAGGCAGGAGGCGCCTTGTGCTTTCCCTAGCTTCCTCTGTTAAGCTGAGGGGGAAAAGGACCCAGTGATATTCACATAGATATAAATTATTTTTATAGTCAGGGAAGCTGTAGCCCCAACGAACTTTAAACACCGACTGTGTTGCTGCTGTAAATTCATGTGTTTGCAGTAATTGGGTAAAATTAAAACCTAAAAGGAAAGATTTTAGTTTTTGCAAACTAGTTGCCTGGAGCAGTTATATGATTTAAATATCAAAACAGATCACCTGCATACAAATGTACAATTTCAAAGCGTGATTTATGATAAAGAAAAACTGCACTCTTTTTTCACAGAACAATGGGGGAAAAAAACCAACACATGCCTTCATGCTTCAAACAAAATCTTCTATGACTTGCACTTTAAAATCATTATATCTTGAAAATAAGCAGTAAAGTATGCCATGAAAGGAGTCTCCACATCTGTATTTCATCACTCACATGCTCAGTGCTCACCTATGTACACCAATATCTTGGGCATTGGAGGCAGACTCCACAACCAAAAAGTGTACACTTGCTAAATGCACACTTCAATAGAACAGCAGTCTGATGTGAATGGCTTGGCTTGAACACTTACAGGCCAGGTGCAACCAGTGGGATGTACAGTAACTTCTGAGCAAGTTAGGCATCTACTTCCTTGCTCTCTCAGAAGAAGCAGAACACCAAACTTGCTTATTTAATTTCTAATAGTCTCATCTTGTAGGCACAGCATCTGCAGTACTAGCTGGGAAGTGAATTGCCTTCTGTACCTCCCAGAAATTACCAAAGCATGTCCTGAAAATGAGCCAAAGGATAAAATTTATAGTAATGCTGTGCATTTTTAAGAAGTGAGTAAACTGGCCCACAAAGGGAAATATGCATGGAGGAGGAAGTGCAGTGACACCGCAACTGGATGCAAAATATACTATGAGGAAAACTGCTTCACAGAAAGGCAGTCCTGAGAAAGAGCGTATGCCAACACTTTAGGAGTGGAGGGAGACACAGTTTCCCTCAACTCCCCTGCATCTGCCCCCACCACTGTGTTACTCTCTCTGCTGTGTCAAAGTATATTTGTGTGATTTAGAAATTCTAGCAGGTATCCTAGCACATTAAAAAAAAAAAAAAAGAAAGGAAAAAAAAAAGAAAAGAAAAAAAAAAGCTGCTCCACTGGTTTACTTCCCCTCTGTCCTGAGAACCAGAGCTAACGTGGGAGGAGAGCAAAAAGACAAAAAGGAGAACTAATAGGATATGGTATCTATGGATTGTGTTTAAACTGGCATTGTTAGATTAAACATGTCACACTACAGCCCCCAGCTATAATTTCACACCATTTTCATGGCTAGCTGCCACCAGGTTCCTTACAAGCAAAAGTCTCTTCTGAGTTAGCTCCCTGAAGCAGCCCATGGGGGTTAACAGATACACATTTGCCTCAATGGCATCTGTTCTTTACATCCAGTTGAATAACTGACTTAGACTGGGCACTCATATGATATCTGTGACATCCACATGGAAGTCTGGCTGTAGTACTCCAACTCACATGCTACCTTCTTGCACATCAGCTTCTGCACACACTTTACATCACTTCAGAAAACGCAGAAGTCCTCAAATACAAAAGGAGAATCAAAAGGGAAAGAAATACATTTGTACAGGTCAAAGACCTAAAATTTTGCTCCTAAACAGGATTTGGTGTAACAGAATCAGTTGCTTCCTCAGCGCTCCTACTTTTACTGAAAATCTTCTGCAGCTTTGGCAAAAACGTCCAACAAAAATAAGAATTCCTGTCTTGAGTGAACAGTGTATACATGGCCTTTTGAATCACTGTTGGCATTCAACTCTGCACTGCTATCTCTGGATAAAAGACCTGAAAGAAACTAAAGTTTAATCAATTCACAGAACTACCTCCACACTAAAGATAAGTGTGTGTCAAATGCCACCAACATCCTGACAAATTGTCCATTCCTCTGCACCACTAACAACTGCTTTCTATTATGTAAGAAGAAGGCTCCATCTCAACATGTTTCCTATACACAGATTTTAGATATGAGCTACACAGAGAAGTCCTTTCCTGTAAGTGTATTTACCTTTCTACCGGCTTACCAGTCTGATATTAAACAACTGCTGTATTACCCACCACATCTGGTTTTACCTGCTTTTTTTGTAAACATAATCCCAGCTCTATTTACATTAGTGAAGGATTAGTGCGTTGATTTTTGAATGGAAGTAACACATGCTGAGAAAGGAGAATTCCTTCTTTAAAAATCTGATTACAGGATGTGGGTTTATAGACAAAATACACCAGAGCACTAACGAACTGATTTCATTAGGACTCCACAAAGGTTTGGACTGCTGGTGCAAGGCTTTAATTTTATTATTTTTATGCTTCCTTGGCTAATTTTAGCTTTTTAGTATGCCATTTACATATAGTGAGCTTAAGCACTTCCAGATTCCTGCAAATTTCTGATAAAAGGTCACCCTAAAACTATCAAAGCAGAGCAGACCTTCGTCTCTCAGAAGAATGAGAGAATAAGGGCTCACTTCCTTACAGGCTGCATCTGCACTGCAATTAGGAGATATGACCACAGAATATTACATACACCTCAGTTATGCTTAATTCTGTTAGCCTCACTTGACAAAATAGCTAAAATACAGAAACTTGGGTGTCACTGCAGGCAATTAATTTGAGTAAGCACACAATGTACAACAAAATGAGCCTGCACACCCCTAACTGAAGACTATGTTAAAGCAGCTTGGCTACTGCACGAGCATAAACTAGTGAGACTGAAGCAAGTACAAGCATGTCTACACAAACTATAATAATCACACATTTGATTGTTGTGTGCATACAGGAGGAAAAGCATTTTGCTTGTTTTTCAGATCAATAGTCTTCTGTGGAAATAGATGTGTAGAAAACTGAGAGCTACTACTCCAAAATCATGTTAATGTGAATACAGAGATGACAAAACAATCTCCTTCCCTTTACTCTCATAAGCCTGATGTTTCTTGGGGTCTGCTGCATGGGCGTCAGAGAAAGAAATTTGAGTAATTCAACAGATAACTAAATACCAAACAGGCAGTTGCTGCACGATGCGTCTGCATATTATCAGCGAAAAATATTTCATAAAAAGAGAAATTAAACAGTTCTATTGTTAAACAGATGTCTTAGATGAGAAACTCGGAGGAGCACAACAAAATTGAACATTAGGCTGTTTTGAATGACCAGGAATGTAACCAAATAATTATTTACTATTGTAAGAGGGGTATAATTCTAGATGCAGAGCTGGTACATGGTATTTTGTTATATTTTAGGTATTTTTGTTGTATTTACAGAAAGACATATGAGAAAATATAAACGACAAGTTTTCTTGCAATGTCAAGAAAAAAAACCCAACAAAATAACGTAAGATTGTCTTTTTAGTAATTTTAACATTTAAAAGATTCATTTACTCATTATTATATTTCATATTTAAGTGATGATAGAGATGGCAATTAAAACAGCCTGGCCTCTGAAAAAGAAAATGAAAGCATACTAAAAGGCTGAAGAAACTTTTTATATAACAAAAAAACATGAAAAAAAATGTTTTCAGGGACATGCCACAATTGATCAACAACACTGTTACTGTACTCAGATATATCCCTTGTGTTCTGCTGCTCTTATCTGATACACAAGGCTACTTTACATATATTCGTGCACTTGCAGTGTTGGATTAAATAATAAAAGCCTTAAAACTGTTATTTAAAATCTTATCTTTGAGAAAGACACATACGTAAGTCATACTGATAAAAGAGTGCATACAACTTTTTTAGTAAGACAGCTATATAATGAAAACTAATTGGAAGTATTGAGAGTAAAATTGTTAGAAAGCTTAAAAATACTCAGGTGAAGTGCCCTTAGCAATAAATAATTTTAAAATAGAAGTTTTACACATAATACAAAAGGTTTATAATAACAATCCAGCAATACTGAAAAAACAAAAGACAACTCTATGGTATGAAAAAACCCAACAACACACCACCAAAAAAGCAACCCACCTATCAATGAACCTATTAAACCAAATACTGTTTCATAAAAACTCCAAATGACAGTGTAAGTAAGATGATTCTCAAAGAAAACCAAAGCATATACAGTACAGCACAGAGCATCCTTTAAGATGTTAGGTACCCACAGTAAACAAACTGGATATACATTTAGCAAAAGGACAAACAAATGTCAGGAAATGCCTCACAGTGTTATATCACATAAAATTTAATTCCCTGTATTGTTAATTCCATTGTAGTTACTCTAGAATTAACTACTGAAAAGAGGTGAGAGAGAAACACACACCTTCTGCCTGAGGTTTATGCATTATGATTCCACATCTTCTTTAAAATGCTATTTACAAAATCAGAGCAATGACTAAGAAAAGCAGCAAAGGAAAGGAAGTTAACAGCTTTCAAGCATCTCCCACAGAATTGTTACACTTTCTTTAGATCATATAAATTACATTTTTCAGAGTCGAGAAAGCTATGGCAACATGCTTCTAATAAACAGAAGAAATACATTTAGTTCCAGCACATTGAATTTATACCAGCAAACATGACGACGAAAAAATGGCTTACCATGCAGCTTTACAGACCAAAACATTTTTTTACAAGAGTAGCTTTCCCCAACTACTCTTAAAAATTAAAAAATTTAGATATCTCATTAAAAATTATTCTGACATATAGCTAATGCATAAAATTAATTAGGAAATAAAGAAGTGCAGTAATTACTCTCTGTTTCAAGTGTAAAATTCATGCAAATAATGGATTACAAGCTTTGCTGTTTATGAACATTGGGCAAGAAAGGATCTATAGATTTTTACAGCTCTTCAGATTTGTCTTCTGCCTGTCTTCTATGCAAGACTAAAATTAGGGTAGTCTGCAATGCCCTTAATGAGCTTGGTACTATTATTGTAAGCAGCTAAGGCAGACACCTCAGCCTTTACAGAGGTTAAAATATCTAACAGCATGTCCATTTGCAAGAATAAGACCTTATGCTATCTACAGTCCAGAACTATTAATTCATTTCTCAGAATGGCATTATGAGAAAGCAGACCTTTAAACAGTTTAAACAGTTGAAGTAACTTTTAAAAGGGCTGGATAAAAAGGTAAGCCTGTGAGCTTACTCTTTCTAGGTTTCTCTTTTAAAAAGAAGTATGACCAGTGTAATAAAAATTAGACTATAATTGTTCCATTATTAGAAGCTTGTCAACTTGTGGCTTGTAAAGCCACTGTCCACAGTAAGATCAAGACAAAATGAAATATTATTAAATACAATAATCTACTGCATGTTAATTTTGTTATACTATTATGCTGTATATGGTGAAAACCCATTGAAAAAACAAGTAAAAGTCAAGGTGCTCTACTGTGTTATTTAAATGGATTAATATATTTTTGGAGAAGAAAATAAAGTAATTTAAGTAATCTGAGGAGCCTATTGATGCCAGACATATAATCAGATCCAAGCAAATGCTGCACAAGAATAGTTAGACAGACCTGTTTGCTGGAGATCTGGAGCAGGACAGAGCTGCCCAGTATTATGGGCAGGGAAGTTACTTTGGTATAAAAAAGTAATCACCTGCCAGTTGATGGGTTTCTACATTAACCTTTAAAACTACACTATTTCCTCTATAAATGGTTGCAGTTGTAGAAAAACACATGTGGAGTTACTGTAGTACTAATAGTTCCGCATGTAAGTAAACCATTATGTTTCTCCATGCCAATTAGGACTAACATGCTGTGGTTTAGGCTGGAATATTTAGGATTTTATTCCTTGACAGTATTAGAGCTTTTTGAAAGAGGAATCTGGTATGCTTTTGAAGTGTACATTCTTTTCCACATCACTATGCCCAATTTTCAAAACAAAATCTCATGTTTTTCCAATTATATTGTTACCTAGCAGACACATGGACCTCTGTTTCTTGAGCCAGGTAAGACTGGTGACTTTTGTCCACGTTCGCTCTTCTTAGTTTTGCTTGCTGTCTACAGAAAATTGCCCCTGTCCTTCACAGATAAGTAGTAAGTGAGGTTTATTTCTTGTTTTTTAAGAGAAGCTGTAAATACCACCACTCTCACATTCTGATGTGGAACATTTTAAGGTGTTTTTTTTTTTTCTTTTAGGCAAACTAAACTCAAGCATGTCTTTTAGCTGGGGAGCTCGAAACTAAATCCAGAACTATTTCAGCTCTGATCCAACATGCTTCTCCACAGAGACAGGTTCCTGTGCCGAAACAAATCATAAGGCCGTGAAAAGGCATAAGGACACCGAACAAACCTGCCTACAGCAGTCAGTGGCACTCGAGTGCCAAGAAGAGGTGCGACGGTTGTCTATTATTTTACCCATCAAGCCCAACATCAGGTAGAAAATACGGATCCCTCAATATAGAAAGAAATACATTATTTCGTTCCCCCACAGAATCATGTTTTACCGGATCAAATATATGTTCCCTGTAGACAAGCAGAAACACAGCAGAACGCAACAGATCGGTACAGCCAGAGTTATCAAAAAGCCACGGTATTTATTTTGCTGGAAGGGTGCCTGGACTAGCGATGCAGACTGTAGAACACTTGGCTGTGTGCAGCGCCGGGGAGACGCAGGAACTGACCCATGGCACAGATGGCAAGGGCGGCCGCCCGCCGCGAACACCC
>NW_009953311.1:638153-644614 GCF_000747805.2 Chaetura pelagica
GGGAGGGGCCTGCTCGTCGCCGCCGCTTCGGGCGGGCGGGGCCCTCGGTACCTCGGCGCTGCCTGCCCCGCCGCGGGGGGCGCTGCTGACGTGGCGCTGCGCTTCTCCCCGCGGGGGCGGAGGGTGGTGACGGCATGGCCGGAACGCAGCTCCTTTGGGGTGCCAGGGTCCCGTCCCAGAGAAGGGCCGGCAGCAGTTGCGCGGGCGTAAAGTCGCCGCATTTGGGAATGAGCGTTTTCCGCTGCGTTGTTGGAGGCGTCGCGGTCTTCCAGGTGCCTCTCGGGTCACATACCAAAAGACGGTCCCTGGGGGACGTGACGTTGAGTAAGACCAATTGAAACAGATCCAGTACGAGCATTAAATGGACTTATCTGGGAAGCTAAAATGGCTAGGTTGAGTCTGCCGCTCATGCACAGCAATGCACATCGTTGTTTAAGTGGGTGTTGAAATACGTAAAGCCAATAGTGGTTAAAACAACTCGTGACAATCACTCCCTCCCCACCTCTGTCTAACTGGCTATGACAAAAGCCCTTGATGAAGTATTCCATGAGCTGAATATGAGGTCAGTGATTATCTCCCACTGATTTCCACCTTTCACTGCCTAATATCTTAAAAATACTTTAACAACACCAGAGACCTAAAATCCTACTGACACTTTAAATACCATTTCTCCTGTAGACGACTGTGGCCATCCTTGCTCCAAGTTGTTACGCATGTGGGAATTCCTATCTCTCAGGGAGGCAGCAAACTTACTGAAGCAGTGGTCAGATGTTGCAGTTGATCTACATGCAACGAATGTAGGGTTGATGCCCTAATTAGGATGGTTTGGCGGTTCTTGGACTGAATCCTCCTATTTGTCTTTTTTTTTTTTTTCTCTCTCCCTTTTTTTTCTTCCCCCCCCGGCATTTTGCAAGTCTTTCTGAAGAAGTGGTTTTGCTGGAATAACAGAGAAGCTGTGTTATGGTCCCTGTCAGTATTGACATGGTGAGGGTGGAAGACTTCCTACAGAGCTGTCAAACTATACAACTTAATTCATTCCAATCCCTTGTAAGAATCCACAGTTCTTTTAGCTATGATTAGTTTTATTTAATGTATTTAAAATACAGCAATAGAACTATTCCTGTTGTGTGGTTTTAATTATACTGAAAGCAAAACAAGCAGAAAAACAGCTAGCCAAACACTTTCTTTAAAATCAGAACCAGCAATAACATGAAAGTGCAATGATTGCCAACAAAAAGTGAAACTAGAGCCAGTGTTGTTGGGAGTGATGATGAGGTGAATGAAGCAGGTTGAAGTACTACAAAAAAACTGAGTATATAGGATTCTTTCTCTCTGAAAAATACTATCACTGCATTTTTTGTATTTGTTTTAGAAACACAAGGCCAGTTTTCTAAGACCACTTTTCTAGCTTGCTTTCTACTGTGGTTTAAGTAAACTCTGCATTCCAGAGTTTACGACATACTAAAAAACATTGGTGAGCTGGGGGAACTCTGTAGGGGGGGGCAGCTCCTTATTTATGAATACAGGGACAGTGGTCATGAAAAGCACTTTACTCCCTTGGAGACCTAGCTGCTGTTCTAAGTGTGTTACACCAAGTTCTGTGGAAGCCTCTGCCTAGCCCTAAAATCGTGAGGGTTCATCTGCACTTAAACACTTTAGCCCTGTGCTGAGTGTTGTTTAGTCGAAGCCAAGAATTGAACACAGCATTTTTATGTTAATAATATCCTTCTAAACACACCATATCAAAATGTGTATGTAATTAATAAGGTGCTAAGGCATAGTACCTTTAATGGAATTACATTGCTCAGTATCATTATGTTTCTTAAACAAGCCTTTTATTTTTTATCAAGGAACACGGCATCTAATTTCACATGGTCTTAATGGTATAGAGCTCTCCAGAGCTTGCTCTGTGCCTGTCACTGACCCTAATGGTGCAGGGACAAACCTCTTCACAGAATGCTGTTTTACAGTTGCGTTAGTGTTATGGTTTAAAAGGAGAGAGAAGTTGCAGGTAAAATACTTATTAATAGTGTCATTTTGCACTGAAGGCCAGAGATAGAAACTGCAGACCATAGCACAGTCCTTCATAAACCTTAGACAATCTTGTTTTAAATTTGCAAAAAGAAGCGGCTCGGGGATGAAAGAAGGCGTACCTGCTTTAGTGAATGCAATAGATTCTGAACATGAACATTTCCAGAAAACTGGGTAATACGAAATCTGCCAGAACTGCAAACCAAAATGCTGTTGTCCTTAGCTCAGTTTTTTCAGAGACTCCTTGCTCTGAGAGAAAGTACACATATTTTGCTGCAAATCTTCATAGGAAAACAAGCAACAATGGCCTACTCCAAAACTGACAATCTCATCTGACACACCCCTCCCCAGATTACAGAGACACCTTTTCACATGATGCAAAATAATTGCAGACAATTTTAAAATATAGCAGACATTTTTAATGTATTTATTTATAACTATAAAATGTATTTCATACTATCAGCCAGTGCTGGATTCAAAAGTAGGCATAAGCTTAAGTCCAGTGCTTGAAGCTGTGATTTTTCAAGGTATATAAAGTGTCAGCACTCATATGTCAATAATCTGAGGCTTGTTTGTGAAATTTACTGTTTTAACTCCTGCCAGCTGCAAAACTGTGTTGATGGGAACATGATCCAGCCTGTTTTTATCAAGGTGCAAAAAATGAACTTCATTACCTGGAATGGAATGAGAATAAACATTTAAATGGTTCAATAAAATACTTCTTTATTCAAAGACAGTTCAAGAAAATACTTAATTTATTCAAGTGAATCAAAGAAGCATTCTGATTTCCTGCTACCTCTTGTACAAATATGTACTAGATTCATAGATCGCACAACATTCTGTATTTTAAACAATTACATAGATTAAAAAAATATAATTTATAGAAGCAAGGAACATTGAGGTACCTAAATTAATTAAATCTGCTGTAGCATGATGTTTCTTAATTATTTGATATGCCTTTGATATGTTGCAACTCTCCCCATTTTATGCATTATGTCTCTACTAAAGCTGCATTACATGCTTAGAATCAAATGGGAAAACGTGATATAGGTGAACACCACAGTATCAGAAACCCCCTCCAAACTCTGAGGCAGTTGTTCCATCAGCAATCCTACTGATTTCTGCAGGACTGTGATTGGCTTTGTGCCACCTCTGTGGGACGTGGGATAACAAGACTTGCACAGGTTCCTTCATCAGCCAGTAAAATCACACGGTTCAACACAAGACTGTATCCTTGGGATCCACAGGGACAGCAGAAGTGGTGGCATTAAAGCAAACAGCATCAGGAGGATACTATAACTTTCACACAAAACAAAGGAACTCACCTGGGCCTAAAATCAAAGCTCCTCCCTGCTGAGAGGGGTCTCCTTGAAAATCAAAAGCTGGGCCAGTCATTGCCCTCCACATACTCCTAATGCTTCCCAGGAGTGTGTTTGATTTTACATGAAGGCTCCGCACTAAACAAAATGGAAAAATACTTCAGTAGAATTCAAAAGTATAGAAGGAGAACAACAAAATCGAACAGCTGATTACAAGTGTTTTGACAAAATATAGCCTACAAGAGATGGTCTGGTGGGCAACTCCCTATGTACGTTGTGATTATAATATTTTAGCAGATCATACTTGTTCTGTTCTGCGTAAGTAAGTCCTAACAAGGTGAGAAAATAACTCTTACCTGGTCCATTACTACCTTCACCTCTTCTCATGCCAAGCTTTTTATAAATTTCCCTTTGTGGATCTACATACATTTCATGCGTGTAACCAGTTAAACTGCAAAAGGGCTGCAGAAGAAATGCATATCAAAACAAAAGTAAAATTTTTAAGGTTAAGACAATAACTAATTAGGATCTACTAGAAAAAAATACTGACACCCTGGCATGCAGCCACCCAGCATGGAAACCTGTGGATTTGTCATGTCAACTTAAAGGCAAAAAATGTTAGCCCCAAAGATTTCTCTAGAACAAAGCTTCCAGCAAAATTAAGAAAAGATGCTTCTGTAATAAGCCCCAGTGGTTTTTAAACTGAAAATTTTAGCTGTTTTCTTTATTCATGTATTTCTATTGGAATTGCTTTACGGAAAAGAATACTGTCCTTTTTTCCTGTGGTTGCAAATTACCATCTTTTCAATGGTAATTGAGAGAGAGGTATCTCTCAATGCAGACTACTAAGACACAATAGAGGGTACAATGTATTTAATGACTACTTTATTTACCTTGATGTGATGATAAGATGACTGTCCAATAACTATAAGCCTCACATTTGCTTCCTAGAACAGAAAATGGGTTTGAAGCTGTAAAGAGGAATTTGGTGTTTCTGAATGGCTGCAAAGCATTTGCAGAATCTGGTCTCCTGAGTTAATGATTTCAGTGCACTGAGGTAAAATAATTTGAAATTAACATAATTTACATGTTTCATGCCTGTTCCTTTGTCTGCCCCTAACTGCACCTGTAGTTAACAGGTGCATTAATTTGCTAAGTGAAAAAAATACTATTAAAGCTAACTTAAATGTTACAGATGTGTGAGCTTTTATTTTTTTCTGTAGCATTAGTAGTGTCAACTTTCCAATTGATTGCAACCTGCTATGATTTCAGAAATTCAAAATTTTCACTCAGTTGCACCTAGATCTAAAGAAGAATGCAAATATTTGATCACATAAATCTGTGATTTGTTAATTGAAAAACTTGCATCCGCATGTACTGCTGTCTTTTGCAGGTGCAACGTTAGGCCTGAGTCTAAAATAGAGGCCAAAACTGAGATTCATTTAGATGCCAGTAAAACAGTTAATAAAGTATAATGTTGGTTTAATATTAGGGTATGATACTTTCCCATACGGAATTATTGTGCTTGTTATGAAAATAAGCCGTCCTAAAAACAGAATACCCACAACCTGAAAAGCATGGATGGTTTTGACATTTATTTGAGGACCCAATTAAGAAAATGTCATTCTGAGTTACACTGAGTGACCAGTTTAGAAAAATGTCCTGAGAATGGGAGCTGCCAAAGAAATTGCACCTTTTCATCCTCAAGTTCTTAGTCATCTAAGGCTTGCTGTCAGCAAGGAGCTGAGTCTCTGTCATTGTCTTTGCTGCTATTTGGAATAAAATATGACAGAATTTCAATCAGCAGCCTGGAAGAAACAGATTGATTCAGCAGGGGATCATTGTCTTTCTCTGGTATCTCCTACCACCCAACAAATACCAGTGGGTAGCTACCCTTGTCCACTTAATTTATCCTTTCTGTCACTATGTTGCTCTTGTTTGTGTGGCTGCCTAGAAAACAGGTCACACGTGACTGATGCACTTTACAAATAGCCATAGGAAAATATACTATTTTTAATCCAGATCCATTTTCTGATTTTGTTCCATGGGCAACCATCAATCAGCCACACTGGCATAACAGAAACAGCAGTAGTTAAGTTAGTGGTCAGGAGAAGACAGCAGCCCAGGGCACTGCTAATACAAAAATAAATGCTTGACAGATGTTGAACTCTTCAGAACACAGCAGAAAAAACAGTACCAAGCTAGCAGGACAGGGAGATAACAATGCTGCTACAACACAGCGTGTTGTACGATAAATCCTTTCCTGTGTCTCATAGGCAGATACATTATGTCTATTGTAGCAAACTATGACCAGGCTAACTTTCTCCTGAGATTTTTGTTATTTCAGTGGTTTTGGTTGTTTGTTTTTTGTTTGTTTGTTTGTTTTGGGGGGTTGTTTTATTTGTTTGCTTGTTTTGTTGTTGTTTGGGGGACTTTTTTGTTTGTTTGGGTTTGAGTTTTTTGTTTGTTCTTTTTTTCCTAGAAGGCTTAGGCCTCACAGAAGCCTGCAGAGGGACACAACAAATCTGCTTGCCTACGGAAACCCTATTTAGATATTAAGGGCAAAGCACTTACTTGTAAAAATTCTTTGGGGACTTTTGCCAGGTCTTCAACATACTCCTTGCAAGTGTAACACAAAAAATTCTGCAACATAGCCAGTTAGGTGTGTCAGAAACAGACATAATAGCACAGCATTGAAGCATCAGGTTCTGACTTTGAGCAGAAAGCATTTTGGAGGTGCCCTGGGACTGAGAATAGAAAAGATTCAAGTTCTTTGCAGTCATCAAATTTGGATTAGGATCCCAGTTTAATCCAAGGCTAAGCAAGGACGCTGGCCTTGGTGCCTTGCTAACGTTTTTATCTCTGGATATTTTAGGAATGCGAGAGCTGGCTTGCCAGCTGGGAAATGAGGGAACAGAATGCTTGTTACCTTAAACACAGGGAATTATCTCCTTTCAGGTAGACACTGTATCATCCTACCGAAGAACGGCGGTTCTCAGAAGCAGAACTGATCCGCGTTGTACTTTCCTACCGCCGCGCTCAGCCCAGCCCGTGCAGGCCTCGCCTCCCCGCGCCCCGCCGGCCCCGCGCGGCGCCTCTCGGCCCGCCCCG
>NW_009953311.1:644861-650124 GCF_000747805.2 Chaetura pelagica
TGTCCCTGTCTCTGGAGTACACGGGGGCCGGCTCCGTCCCCGCCGCTGAGAGAGGAGCTGGTGAGTTCAGGGCCGCCGGTAACAGCAGAGAGAAATCTGCCCACCGGTGTCAGCCAGAATGCGATTTGAGCCTGAAGAGCATAACAAAATCAAACCCAGCCTCCCAGAAATGTGCTAACAGCGGCAGTGACGTTATTACACAGGCTCAAGGTCAGGGTTTGCTCTGCAGGATATCAGGGCGCTTCAGAGGACTGTGAGCCAGCTAGAAAATTCTGTTTTCAAGAAACTGTCGACTTGCTCTATCAGAAACAAAAACCAAAAAACGAGCCAATGTTTCCTTATCAAAATAAAAGCGGAACTTCATGGAACTTCGGCAGGTGAATAGCAGAAGATGCTGAGCAGTTGAAGTGTTCATGTGAATGTATTGAGAGCACACAGAAATTAGTGAATTAAACAGATCTTAAGAGAGGAAAAACACTAGAGAGTTGAAGAATCATGGAATGATGGAATCGTTTTCTTTAGAAAAGACCTTTAAGATAATCAAGTCCAACCATAAACCTAACACACTGCCAAGTCCACCAGTAAACCATTTTCCTAGGCACCACATTTACACGTCTTGTAAATACCTCCAGGGTTGGTGACTCCTTGGACAGCCTACTCCAGTGACAACTCTTTTGGTGAATAAATTTATCCTAATATCCAATCTAAAAAAACATCTTAATCTCTTGGATTGTTGTGTTAGCTGAAGGTTTATGAGGCGCAGAGCACTTTCCTTATCTTAGCGGCAGAGAAAAAGAAGGAATAGGACTGGGGAATCTGTGGAAATTATTCTACTTTACGAAGCTTTTCTGATGGTGTTAGTTCCAGAGTTTCTTTGGGCAAATAGTCCCAGACTCTATAATGTTAATGATATTCTAACTCATATACCCTGTACTTTAGATTAAGACCTTTGCTTTTATATTACCAGGAATGAGCAGGTGGAAAAGACTTTTCGGCTATACAAAAACTATTTTCTCTTTCCTACACTAAAAAAAAAAATAATATTTTTTTTTTTAATTAGTTTTTAATTATTTCTTCTCATACGTCATGTTTCTAGAATTTCTAGAGTGTCTTTTCCTCTGGACTTTCTAGATGGTACTAGAATCACAGAATCATCATAAAATCATAGAACGGTTTGAGTTGGAAGGGACCTTAAAGATCATCTAGTTCCAACTCCCCTGCATGGGCAGGGACACCTCCCACTGGATCAGGTTGCTCACAGCCCCATCCAATCTGCCCTTGAACACTGCCAGGGATAGGGCTTCCACAACTCTACGCAACCTGTTCCAGTTGTTTACCACCTTCATGGTAAATAATCTCTTCCTGATGTCTAACCTAAATCTCCCCTCCTCCAGTTTTAAACCATTACCCCATGTCCTCTCACTACAGGCCTTTTTAAAAAGTCCCTCCTCAGCTTTCCTGTAGCCCCCTTCAGATACTGGAAGGACACTGAGGTGTTCCTGAAGTCTGCTCTTCTCGAAGCTGAATTACCTCAACTCTCTTAGCCTGTCCTCACAGGAGAGGTGCTTCAGCCCTTGGATCATCTTAATGGCCCTTCTCTTCACTTTCTCCAGGAGCTCTATGTCCTTCTTATGTTGAGGGCTCCAGAACTGGACACAGTACTGCAGGTGAGGTCTCATGAAAGGAAAGTAGAAGGGGAGAATCGCCTCCCTTTACCTGCTGGCCATGCTTATTTTGATGCAGCCCAGGACACTGTTGGCTTTCTGGGCTGCAAGTGCACACTGCCAATGCATGTTGAGCTTCTCGCCCACCATCACCCCCAAGTCCTTTTCCTCTGGACTGTTTTCAATCCATTCTTCACCCAACCTGTATTTGTGCTTAGGATTACCCCAACCCCAGTACAGGACCTTACACTTGGCCCTGTTGAATTTCATGCAGTTTGCACAAGCCCACTTCTCAAGCCTTTCAAGATCCCTCTGAATGACATCGCTTCCCTCCAGCATGTCAACCTCACCATACACTTTGGTGTAATCAACAAAGTTGCTGAGGGTGCACTCAGTACCACTGTCCGTGTCGCTGATGAAGATTTTAAATAGCACCCATTTGAGTACCAGCCCCTGGGGAACGCCACTCTTCACTGGTCTCTGTCTGGACATCAAGCTGTTGATCACAACTCTTTGAGAGTGACCATCCAGCTAGTTCCTCACCCAGTGTGTGGTCCTTCCATCAAATCCATGTCATTCCAGTTTTGATAACAGAATGTTGTGCAACACAGTAAACACAGTACTTTAGGTAAGTGTTAGGTTTTCTTCACGTCTTCGGTCTACATATCCACATAAACAGGCTGGCATTGCAGTTGTGGTTTTTGCAACAGTTTTATTGACTTCCATTCAACCTGGGAGCCACTATCACTCCCAGGTGTTCTGCTTCAGACTTTCCTAGAAGGAATGGTTTTACCACAGTTCACTTAAAGTATTCAGTGAAAAAAGTTCTCTCTAATGTCACAATTTCTGAAAAGTCAAATTAGCTCTGTATAATACATTTATACAGGTTGAGACAGAATCATAGAATCATAGAATCAT
The DNA here is from genome assembly GCF_000747805.2 of Chaetura pelagica. Classification (NCBI taxonomy): domain Eukaryota; kingdom Metazoa; phylum Chordata; class Aves; order Apodiformes; family Apodidae; genus Chaetura; species Chaetura pelagica. Next base: position 647,444 of record NW_009953311.1, read on the forward strand.
TCGGGTTGGAAAAGACCTTTAAGATCATTGAGTCTAACTACAGCCTAACTCTACCAGCCATTAGCCTGATATTACTAGTTCCAATGCTTACATAATGTTCCCAAGCACAACATCTATATGTCTTTTAAACGCTTCCAGGGATGGAGACTCAGCCACTTCCCTGGGCAGCCTATTCCTGTGTTTAATTACCTGTCACATGAATAACTTTTTTCTAATATCTAATCTAGACCTTCCCTAGCTCAATTTGAACTCATTTGCTCTTGTTCTGTCACTTGTTACTTGGGAGAAGAGGCAAACACCCATCTCACTACAACCTTCTTTTGTAGTTGTAGTTGTAGAGAGCAATGAGGTCTCTCCTCTGCCTCCTTTTCTCCAGACTAAACAGCTCCAGTTCCCCCAGCTGGTCCTTGTAAGACTTGTGCTCTAGACCCTTCACTAGCTTTGTTGCCCTTCTCTGGAATTGCCCCAGCACCTCTGGCACTTGGCCTTGTTTAACCTCAAACAATTGGCCTTGGCCCATCAGTCTAGCCTGTTCAGGTCCCTCTGTAGAGCCATTCTACCCTCAGGCAGTTCAACATTCCTTCCCAATTTAATATCATCTGCATATTTGCTGAGAAAGCACTCAATCCTCTCATCCAGATTATTAAATAAGATAAAGAGAACTGGCCCCAGCACAGCCCTGGGGAACACCACTGGTGACCAACCATCAGCTGGATTTAACTCCATTCACTACAACAATGGGCTCTGCAGTATAAATAAGAACATGAGGGAAAGCAATCCCTGATTGATGGCTCTTTAATAATTTAAGCACATGCACAGGGGAAAAAAGCTAACCATTAATATAGCCCTGTTGTTTCAGTAACTGAAGTTTATTTCATTATAGAGATACAGCTTATGGCTTTGTCAGGTTGGCAATAATAATAGTAATAATAACAATGATGGTGATGATGATAATAATAATTCTTTGCTGAGCTATCAAATCGGTGTCTGAATGCTAGCAAAGCCCTTCTTGTGTATTTGCCTAGGGCCGTGTACTTCAAGGACTAATCTTGAAGACCAGTATGCCCTCCTAATGACTCTGATTTAAAAGGTAATGAACACAAATTGGTACAGAATCTATGAAAATTGGAAACTTATATTCTGCTAGATAAGAATTTGGGCAGTATTAATTCCCCATTTTTGTTGTCATCAGACTTCTTTGCTAACCTGACAGTTACCTATATATTATGCTTTCAGACAGATTTCTTCCACTTAAAAGCCATTGAACCAAATCTGGGTTGTGCAGCACTGCTTTGAGGCCCCTCAGCAATATTGGTGAGAATGGACCTTGACTACCTTGACACAGTAAAGTGGGGAGAACTAACTGCTTTTGATGTGCTTTGTTCTTTTTCTTGAGGCTGAAGTGAGCACGCTGGGCATGGGAACTTGCTATGTTATGGCTTCAGTAAAACCACCAGGTAGTTTTGGGCAGGACCTACTTGGTCATCAGTACAGCTTGGACCAGGCCCTTGCCATTGCAGCTGGAAATCAGAGCCTGCAGAAGAGACTGTCTTTCCATAAGAGTGGATCTGCTGCCATGGCCTTTGAGTGGGATCAAAGGCAGGGTTGAGCCTGCTGATGAAAAGAGCTGGGAAGAGTGTTGTCGCAAACTCAAAGGACACTGTCCTAGCTCATTCTGCACATAACTGTTCTTGTGCCTGGAGTCCAGAGAGGTCATTGATTGGAAATGAAATCTCTGAGGACACCAGAATGCCTGGGAGAGCTGGTAATCCAGACTGTCTGCAGACCTGGCTGTTTTATGCTATTTATACTCCTTAAACCAGCTGAAGAAACATATCCTTAACACCTGGTTTCCGCAGTATACAGGTGAGGAACAGTGTGGGCATCAGCTACAGGCCCCAGGCGGTCTTAATCTCGACAAACTACAGCTGCGCCCTTGACAGTTAGAGACAAGCATGTTTGTGGGAAAAGAAGGTATGAGAGAGATATGGATGTGTTCTGGCATTCTTGTAAGAAAATCTAAGAAACTTGTAACCCATCACAAAGTAAGATAGAACTTGTGAACAGAAGCTGTTAACCAATGGGAAGGAAGTGTAAGGCTCATGGAGAGGAGAAAAGGTATAAGAATGCAATGTAACCTAATAATAAAGACTGATACTTGTGACCATCATGGCGTGTCAGTCCCATGCTCTGCCGCAAGTGGTGACCCTGACGTGATAAGGATCGTCGACTGCGGACCTGAAAGCAGCCCTGACGTGATAAGAATTGGTGACTGTGGACCTGAGAGCAGCCCTAACGTGATAGTGAGAGCCTAGTCCAGACACAAAGGTAATACACACCTTTGGGAGGAAAAAGTGAGCAGCTGGGAACATAAATATGAGGATAAAGGTGTTGGCAGAAGAGAGGTCCGTATTAACCATTCTGTTAAGAGTATTGGAAAAGAGGGGCATAAAATATGATGAACATGCGTTAAGTACTTTGCTTGTCTGGTGCAAGAAAAATGGTGTGCAGACTGATGCGCAAACAGCCTTTTTCATAGAGACATGGGAGGAGGCGGGGCGTGCGCTTTGGGATGCAGCTACAAAGGGGAATGAAATGGCCACAAAGTCGTTCACAACTTGGCGGCTTGTGCTGGAGTTGTAAAACTGCTTAAGGCGGACTGAGAGGCTGGAGGCCCGGCG
>NW_009953311.1:650342-656932 GCF_000747805.2 Chaetura pelagica
AGAGTTTCCCCTCCGCCCCTCCCCTTCAGAACTCGCTGATTATACAGCCTGTGATCCCAGCCCCTGGGGGCAGCGACGGAGAGAAGTACCGTCCCCCTCCCCCCCGCAGAACTCGCTAACTATACATCCTGTGATTCCAGCCCCCGGAGCAAATGACGGAGTGACGTGTTTGCCCTCTGCCCCTCCCCTTCAGAATTTACTGACTTTACAGCCGGTTTCTGTAGCAATTCAAGGCGCAGACCCAGGCAAATCTTGGAAGAAAGTGTATGGGCAGGCTAAAGAGGCAGAGGAAGTGGAACTGCCCGATGGTATTTTGGCTTGCCCTGTTATTCACGGTAATGAGAAGGAACCAAATGAGTGGGATCCGTTTCATTGGACTATTGTACATGATTTAAGGGCAACGATTATGCGATTTACCAATCTGATTATGGATTTACCTCGAATGACTTACAGAAATTGTTGGGAACCATCAGTTGGCTAAGGGCTTTGTTGGGTCTATCTAACACCTTGCTAGCTCCACTATTTGAACTGTTAAAAGGAGACACTGGCTTACTATCTCCTCGGTGCCTCACACCAGAAGCTGAAACAGCACTTAAACAGGTGGAGATTACCATTTCAGAAAAGAAGGCATGGAGAGTTGTCACCGCTACTTCTCTTAGTTTGTATGTCTTGTTGTCTCATAATCACCCTGTTGCTCTTATTGCTCAATGGTATGAAGAATGGGCAGATCCATTACACTTTTTGGAGTGGGGTTTTTTACCATTAAAAAAAAAAAAAAAAAAAAAAGGCGGCTTTTTGGGCTTCCGCCCATACTGGAGAAAGAGCCAGGGATGTTGTAGCACATTGGCGTGGCACTTTTGCTGCTCTAGGCATCCCGGCCACCATAAGAACAGACAATGGCCCCGGCTATACTGCTAACTGGACTTGACAGTTTTTGCAGTTATGGGATGTTAGCATATTATGGGCATTCCTTATTCTCTCACAGGTCAAGCTATTGTTGAGCATGCACATCAGTCCCTCAAGGTGTTGCTTGAAAAAACAAAAAAGGGGAATGATGGGTGAAACTCCACAAACACGAATGTGGAAAGCAGTATATACAATGAATTATTTAACTATTCCTCCTTCTAGCACAGTACCTATTCTCATAACTGATTTTTCTTCTTTGCATTCTGACAGGGACCTAGTACGATCACGTTCCTCTGTTTGGGTTTGTAATCTTCAGACTCGAGTCTGGGAAAGCCCTTGGGACCTTGTCACTTGGGGGCCAGGTTATGCTTGTGTTTCCACAGATATTGGGATTTGCTGGGTACCTGCTTGGTGTGTATGCCCGGTCCTGGACGCTGACTGTAGGGACGACAGAATTACTGGCACCTCACCTAATGCCATGGAACAGTAAAGATATATGGGTATCACTGTTACATGTCATGAATCAAACAAAATTTTGTACTTCAATAGCCCAGATTGAGTATCCTTTTCATCAGCACAAAACCAATATTAAATTATACCCATCACTATAGGTAAAAATGAGAATTATAACAGATAATGTTGAATTGCATTAACACAGTAGATTTGTAGAATGCTAGAGAGCACTTTGCTATTAGTTTATTTTTTGCTTCAGCTTGTGTCTGCAAACGGAAATGTAGATGCAAATGCAAATGCTTTGATAGAATTGAATAAGTTAGTATGTTTTGTGGTAAAAGGAGCTAATGAGATTTCCAAATTATTGAGTGTCTTAGTAACTAATATGGATAGTGTTTGCCGCGTTGTTTTGTAGAATAGCACTGCTATTGATTTCCTATTGTTAGCTTATGGACATGGATGTGAAGCTTTGACAGAATGTGTATTTGAAAGACCACTTAGACCCAATCCACAAGGGCATACAGGAACTGAGTGACGCCACCAAAAGCATCGTGGAAGTTAACAGATTTTTTGGACTGAATAAACAGTTGGAAGGTTGAAACATATCAGGATGGGTTAAAAGCTTGTTGCAAACAGGATTGTCAAGATTATGTGTCATCACTGTCATTTTGTTGATAATGCCATGTTTGCCGTCTGCTCTGCAAAGGGCCCTGCAGAGGATGGTAAAAGCAGCCCTTTTGTTGAAAAAAAAAAAGGGGGAATTGTGGGCATCAGCTATGGAGCCCAGGCAGCCTTGATCTTGACAAACTACAGCTGTGCCCTTGACAGTTAGAGACAAGCATGTTTGTGGGAAAAGAAGGTATGAGAGAGATATGGATGTGTTCTGGCATTCTTGTAAGTAAATCTAAGAAACTTGTAACCCATCACAAAGTAAGATAGAACATGTGAACATAAGCTGTTAACCAACGGGAAGGAAGTGTAAGGCTCATGGACAGGAGAAAAAGGTATAAGAATGCAATGTAACCTAATAATAAAGACTGATACTTGTGACCATCATGGCGTGTCAGTCCCATGTTTTGCCACAGAACAGTAACTTTCTTCCGAGGGCGTTTGCCCAAGCATCTCTAATGACCCCCAAAAAGCATAGTTCTAATTTTGTATGGAGGTTCTCAAGTGTGGCTAGAACACAAATATAAATTGCTGTAACCCCAGTTTTACAGAGAAAGAAGAGAGATGAAGCATCTGAACACTGACATGCTCTCTGAATGAGGGATCACTCAAAATTCACAGTCACTTTTAAAAGCTGAAGCTTAAAACCTTTCATTGAGGTATGCTTAACAAAAATAGAGATACAAGTTCCACTGCCTTAGATAAAGACTATGTATCTGCTGATATTCTGGATGATATCGACTGTCTAAGAGTGCTGCCTACTGAACCCATAACATCTTTAGTGTGAACTGTGATTAGGGAACCTCTCCTACTTTCCCTAAAGATGCTGATCGTTTAAAAAACATAGTCGTCAGAGTGATGTCTTTTCAGTATTTTAAGGACAAGCAATTAGTACCTCAACGTTATCAATCACATTGTAACGTTTAAGATGCAAGTCACTTTCTTCCCTGCAGTGCAATTTAGAGCTGTAAAGAGAAGTTTAGCTAATATTTAATTAACCAAGGGTTGGCTTACTTTGTGCTGTGCATGGGAAATTCCGATTCCTACCATTTCAAGAGGAAGAAAAATAATTCCACACAAATGTGGAATAATTTGTTCTGTATTGACTAGTGAAACAAAATACCAACTGTAATTATGCAACCCAATTTACTTTATTAACAACAGCTGAACAGAATATCTGAAAAGAGAGATGTGGCATATATAAGTAGCATAAACACTGTCTGGAGGTTGTGGTGTGCATTTGTAAAACAATGTTATTATTACTTTACTGCAAGATATACTGCTTATTTTGCACAAGTATATTTGTTGCTCTTGTTTACCTATTATTTAGCTAGAGATAACATGGTTATTACTTGTCAGCTAAAATTAGTGTTTAGAATTCCAGAGTTAAAACATCATGCTAAGTGCTATGAGGGTTTTTTAAGCAGTTGTGATTAAAAAGCAATAAAATGTGCACCACCTTGTAGGTAAAGGACCTTTTCCTTTATGTCTGCCTTTATTTGTTTTTATTAGTGACATGATATACTCCTCGTGGTACACTAGACTTTTTGACAGAGGGTCATGGGGTTGATTCTTCTGACCAGAAAGGGGAATAATTTTGCGTTTGTTGTTTTTTTGTTTGTTTGTTTGTGGTTTTTTGTTGGTTGTTTTTTTTTTTGGTGGAAAAAGGTGATACTACAGTTTCAAAACTTGCCTAAATTTTGCACTTTGCTTTTTCACTCCTTTAAACAATTATTCAAGATTATTTACAAGACTAAGGGCTTTGTAAATATGGTTGCAGTGTTAGTGTGTGTTGCATGCTGATTAACTGTTGTTTCACAACATGAATAATGTAAATGCAATTAAAAATCTACTCTTTTAGTTTAGTGACCATATTGACATATGGAGAGAAAAAAATTCTGCTGTTATGTTTGACATATTTAATTTTGTAATACAAACCCTACAGAGAGAGCAGCAGTGACAAACTTTACTACACGTGAAACTGTAACAATATTAAGTGAAATGCTCACACTTTGTCTAAGATAGCCTCAAGGAATAAAAAGAGACTTTAATGCATTTAGTAAGAGCTCACTCTATTAGATCTATTTCTGTTTTACAACTACCTACTTTGTGTGCTGCAAATGAAAAACAGGGAGAACCATCTGCATGTCAATAATAGTAAATTATATGTGACTATGCTGTTTAGTTGTTCTCAGTGCCACTGCTTTGAATCTGTGAAGAAGTAAGAAGTACGTCTCTCACCTGAAGAAATCAGTAGTTAGATAGATAAGACAGAGTCAAAAAGCAAATAGAAGTTATGCTGCAACCCGAACTGGCCAAAAAGACCTATCTCGTATCTTGTTAGCAATAAAGCTTTTAGAAAGTAGGGTAATTGTTTTTACAGTTTGAATTAGAGTGTAAACTAGATCAGAGGATTAGGAGATGAAGAATGTAAAGAAATGCAGAGGTGATCTCAGGGAGTATTCATGCCAAATTAAGCCTAGTTGTTCAAGACTCTTACACTGGCGTCCTGCAAGGTATATTAAAAAAATCTTTCTTGAAAGCTTTAGATAATGTTCCTTTCCAGTAGAAAAATGTAAGACTTGTTTTGTTTCTTTTTTTCTTTACAGGATTCTACTGGCTTTTGCCTGTGCAGGAAAAGCATACTGTAAGAAAGTTGTAGTTCCCAGCTGCTATTTTTATTTGTTTGGAGAGAGCTGGGTGTGTACCTGTTAGCACATTCAGTTCAAATGGCTTTTTTTTTGCATGTGACAACATTGGCATTTAGTTACAGTTAGGAATTCCCTTCTTGAGGCCAACGGATGGTATATTTGCTGGAGGCTAGTGACTTGGCACACACTTGAAACAGATCTCATTTCGTGGTATATAATTAAGAGCAGCGTCACTTTAACATCAAACGTATGTCTTGAGCCTGTTTGCTAGAGGGAACAATTAGGAACCCAGGCTATTTCCCATCTAGAAATAGATTTGATTTTTTTTGCAAACATTCAAGCTTGACTGCCTGCTCATATTCTGAGGACTATAAATCCATAACCCATGACCACCCCCCTCCCTTTCAAAATGGCTAAAATATGTTGCCTGAGTATCTCTTATTATCGTGTGTCTGACTGAGTTCATGCACATGCCAAGCTCAAATGAAGTAATCCACAGGCTTAGTTTAGTAGTGCCTTCCTAAAGAAATTATTTAAATAAGAAAAAGGAGTCCAAAGGTAAAGTGTCTAACGACCATTGTGTGAATCCTCTGTCAGGAACTTCAGAGTTTCAGCTGGCTCTCCTAAGAGAGCCCATAAAATCCTCTCCAACAGAAACAAGGTGTGGCATTTGTTAATTATGAAAACTTCCACAAGAGCCAGTTAAAGGTCATGCCAGAGCTGAGGCAGAGGGCCTAGCCCTCAAAGACTTTTGGGTCTAGAGTTTGTGTGGACATCAGTGTGAACCCTGCACCTGGTGCTTTGGGAGATGATCCTTGGCTTATGGCTAAATAATCTGGCTTCTGCTGTATCTTCCACTGTTTAAACAAGAAAGCTGTTTTCCTTCTGTTTGCATCATAATTATGTTATTTTCTTCAACAGAGATATCAGTCTGCTTCTGAAGATTTTTGTTTCTTGATGAAGCTATTTATTCTTCTCTTAATTTTCAATTGTTTTTTTCAATTCTCTGTGTACATACATCTCTAACACAGTAATTTATTTGTGCAGAAAGATAGCAGCAAAAGTGAGGAAAGGAAGAAAGGGGGGGAATACAATAATGTTAAATTTACTTTAGGTACAGACAACCATAAGTAAAAATGTGTTAATATATCAGCTAAAACACAATTTCTCTAAGTGAAAGATCTGCAAATGAAAAAAGGTGTTATCTTTCTTTGCAGATTGGTGAAAGGTCATTTTTATTAGTTCCAACCTATGTAATATTGTTCCATTACACCATAATCTTTTATGTTTTAAGTTAACATGTGAAACATCCTTCTGTCTGCAACCAAAGATTTTACACTGAAGAATACAGTACACACACAAAACCAAAACCAAAATTAACAAAAAAACCCCAACAAACCAGGAATGAAAAATGTCTTACTACATTCTCCTCAGAACTCGTGGTTTTTTGTGTTGTTTTGTTTTGTTTTTCTTCATCATTGTTACTCTGTAAAATGTTTGCAACAATTTTAACTTGGTTTCCTTGATGCTTATTTTCATGCATCAACAATATGTTAAATGCAGCTTCTGCCATTTCTGTGTAGTATGAGTCAGAATATTTTTCAGACTGAATTGACTCACTGTTGTGCTCTCTCCAGAAGAAGTAATCAAAAATGTTTAAAAATTCTCATGAGATAGTTTAACATTCAAGCTATGACACTGCTATGGTTTCTGAGGTCCTGACATAAAACTCCAGTGACTTTGATCATTCAGATAAATTAGTTAGGTGTGGTAACAGTCAATCTGTAAAACATATTTGCTTCTATGCCAATGCTACCATTAATTTGACAAACAGAAATTCTTTGAAGAAGTAATAATTGTTGCTTGAAAATATCAGATGAGTGAAGAAATCTTCCTAAGTGGGATCAATGC
>NW_009953311.1:656957-658288 GCF_000747805.2 Chaetura pelagica
AGGGGAATAAAAAAATAAAAAAAAAAAAAAAAAAAAAAAAGAACTGTTTGGGTGTAGATCCTGTCTTACTTTCCTCCTACTGCTTAGTAGGCTGCTACTAGGTAAGGCAGATGAGACTAGCCCTGATTACATATGTATGTATGTATATGTATGCATGTACCTATGTATTTATTTAAACAAATGTACAAAATATCTTGTGATAATCTTAGTCTGTGAGCCCATTTATTCTACTCTAGCAATGTCTTATTCAGGAGGTATGACCCACTTGGGACTTGCATATGTAATTATTATTCTTTTCCATAATCCATGTTTCACATGGGCAGTGTGTGTGCATAGCTACTTTGGAATGTTTCTTCTGAAGTCTGTGTGCATGTGTCCTTATGGCATTGACTTTTGAGAAAATCCATTAATTTTTTTTTTATTTTTTATAAATCATATATTTAGTTACTTTTCCTTGTATGTCTGTGCAGCTATATTCTAACTAGTTCACTGTAATTCAGTGACTTTTTTCAACAATGTAATAAGGAGCTTGTTGACACTTGGAAGTCAATTCTGATTAAAGTAGGTATAAATGTAATTTCTGTAGCTGAGTAACTTCAGTTGTGGATGTGCTTATTTGAACTTTGCTTATCTGATATGGATTTCAAATGAAACAACATCAGAATAAAGGATAGTTCTACAATAAAAGGCATGTAATGACATGAAGTTGTTCAGAATATCTATACCTCATGTTATGGACAAGATACAAATAGTATTTTAGTGTGATACTATTTTAGATTTCTTTGACAATTTCAGGTGATAAAAACTTCTGGAGTCTCTTTGTTGTTATCTTTGATGTCAGTTAGATAAGAGAGCTTTTATTTCATTTGAAATTGAACCAAGAATATTGCTTTCTGTGAAGAAAATTGAAAGTAATCTTCTAGCATAAGTTATCTACTGGGTTTAAGTTCCAGTAAAAATCATAAAAGAACAGGGATTTAGCAGCTGGCTTGCTGAGCTGGATGAAAATAATGGATATACAGGTCTTTGCATGAAGAAGGTGATACTGTCTGTCTGCAGTTTTGAACAAAAATGCAACTATTAGAATTAAAAAAAAAACACAACAACTCATAATTTTAAAGAGTTAGAGTCCTAGAAAGATTTTTCTCACTTAAAGGAGAAAAGCTGTCTGTTGTGGGTGTAAAAATTCCATTCTCTTAAGTGCACTGTCTCCTTCTGTGCATTGTTGAGGCATTCATGGTATCTTTGAAGTGTAGCATGCCACAAATGTAGTCCTACATTTTTACAGAATATTCTAGAACTTCCACTGACAGGCATGTTAGAGGTGTAGG
>NW_009953311.1:658339-666540 GCF_000747805.2 Chaetura pelagica
AGGGAATGGGAAACTAGTATATTAAGAGTGTAGCAGTCTGTTATTAGTTCTCCTAACAACTTGAGTAACAAGTGTCAATCTGGAATCACAAGCTTTTGCTAAAAAAATAATTATTTAAGTAGAAGCTTCAAAATATTACTAGTGTACCTGAGAGTTCAAATTCAGTTTAAAAAGACACTCAAATATTCCACCCTTGAAAGGAGTCTGGGTCAATAACTACCTTTATTTGAAGCTGGAAATACTGAAGTTACCACCAGCCACCTCTTTCTAATGCTTTCTGTAAATACTGCAGTGTTTATCCTGCCCCCTTGCAGATTAATAGTTCATGGCCTGTACTTGAAAGTGGGAATGTGATTGTATCACTCTTCTCTATTTCACTCACTCTCTGAGTGATATAAAAGCACTTTTCCCATTGGAGCTACAGCATAACCTTGTGTATCCACTCCAAGCACTTACCAACATGTGGGCTTCTAAAAGTGTGCACAAACATGGCACAGCAATTTCAGAGACAAGGCAAAGGAGTGTACAGTAACTTAACAACAGTGCAGTGGAAATTCAGGTTGACAGAATGCAATTGCAAAAGTTTTATTAAACCAGAACTCCAGGGATAACCTAGTTCACAGTGCAATGGAGATCTTTGAGGACTGTGAATACCTCAGATACATGTTTAACATTGCATTTTAAGGTAGTGCTTCCAACAAGTCATCCTTACACCTTGCTGGCATATTATTTGATACCACCTCAAAGGTAAGTATGCTGCCTATAGATTCACTAGTGTTAATGCCTGCTGTCTACCTAGAAATAGGTGTTATTTGACAGTAATTTGCTACCTTAAAAAAAAGAAACCGCAAAGCACACATTTTATATAACTTACACTTAGCAGTCTTTCAGATGTAATAGTCTTTCAGAGGATTAGTACTTACAGCAGCATTTAGAGGAAACAAGAATTTATGAAACTCTAATGCCAGGAGGAAGAGCTTATTAGGGACTCACCTCTCATGTACCCATCAATGAATATGTCTTGACTGCAGGCTCCATGAGTCTCTCCCTTCACTGAATCTTGAGCCAGTGGGATTCCATTGAGGACCAACTGAGGTGATGGTAAGACACTGGAACAAGTGGCCCAGGGAGGCTATGGAAGCCCCATCCCTGGAAGTGTTCATGGCCAGGTTGGATGGTGCTTTGAGTGACCTGGTCTAGTGGGAGATGTGCCTGCCCATAGAGGGGGATTGGAATTAGATGTTCTTTCCAACCCTAGCCATTCTATGATACTGTGGAAACAGTCATGATTTGGGGAACTGCAGCTGGGATTGTACACAGTATTTATTTCTGCCAATTGCTTCTCCTTACTTCATTTTCCTCTGCTCCAGTGTCATTTATGAATGGGTCACAGTTCCTTTGAGGGAGTTCCTGCCCTGCCATATGTTCTTAGTGAGCCAGACTCCCTGTGGGACTGTGCCTGTCTGGTTAGTAATCAGCCATGCCCTGTATCCCCTCAGGGGTATTCCTACCCTAGTGTATGTCATCAGTAGATCACAGTCCCTTCAGGACATCCTCACTATGGTGCAGATTACTTCATGGGCTGCAATTGCTTCACCTCCTCTGGCATGGAGCATCTCTGAAGAGTACATCTCCATCTGTCCCCTGGCAATGTCCCTGTCCATGTGTCTCCTCTATTTTTTCTTTCCCGGTAGCTGCCAGTTTTTCTTAAACACACCTGAATAGAGGTACCATGTGGTTGATTGAAATTTTGGATATGGGGAGCACACCAGTTCCAGAGCCAGCTGCAAGCAAGTGTGATTGCACTGCTCAGCTAATGGGTTCCACTCTTCAGCCAACCTTGCAGCCCCTGGCTACACAAAACCCATGCCCTATAACAACTGGGTGCACTCTCACCATGTAGCATGCTGTGCCCCTGCAAGACAAACTCTGACTGAGTTGGCTCCCAAGGTGTGCCAAGCTAGCTCAGGGTCTACCTAAACAGCAAATACTGCTTTTCTACCTTTTGGGTTGTTTATCCTGTGCTGGTATGTTGTTACCTGATACCTGTGGAATACTTAAAATTGAAATAGAGATAAATTGCACTTCTTGTTAGTAGCAAAGAAAAAAACCTCTTTTGAAAACCATTCTTCCTCAAGGTTGTCCCTGTGTCCACTTGACAAACCAGTAGAAAAGGAGCAAGATTTAGAGTGAACAGAATTGAAAGAGAGACTATTCAGAAATTAAATGTATTAAAGATTTTTCACAACACTGACTTTCTATTAATATATCTGCCTTCAATTACCAACCATGAGTCTTACAAATCTCTGAGTTAGTATGAAGACTGAGGAGATACGTTTCTTTATGTCTAACTTGCTAGGCAAAATTTTTTGTACTTTATCACAAGAAACTACTGACAAAAATCCACCCTTGTGATTATCATCTCAGCAAAGACTGCTTTAATAATTTATATCTGAAGCTTGTGGTAGGCACCAGCTCTACCTGGTGTAAATACTGCAGTTAATATTCTTTGTATAAAAAATACACTATAAAGAGATTGCTATGGTTCCCAGGATCCTCCAGTCTCTTATTGGACTTCTGGAATCCATTCGAAAGCAATTAATCTATTTTGCTTCATTTGCAGCGAGATGCAAAATCTAAACTTTCAGGAACCATGTAGTTAGAAAGCTCTGGACAGATGAGTTGGTTCTTGGAGGAGGTCACATGACTCTGGAGGGAGCTAATGGATTAAATAAAAATGAATTTAAACTGCAATTTGCAATTATTAGCTGCAAGGAAAACCTTTTCTGTGTTACTGTAGGCAGAATTCTATTAATAGAAATGTCAGGAAGGAAAGCAATTAGCAAGCAAATGAGAATTTAGACATACTTGGCTTAAATGTCTACAGGGACACACAGAGAGTAGGATCCACTGTGAAGCATTTGTTGAATGTCCTAAGGACTTGAAAATGTGCAGGAATTGTGGAAATGACTGCCTTACAGGAAGCAGAAATAAACATAATAGTAATAATTTAATTTTTAATTAGACATAGACATTTAAAGGAAAATGAGAATTTATTTATTTTTTTTCCTGAATGCTGATCATAATCAGTCAATAGGAGCAGCTTTTTTACTGTTGAGAGAGCCTGAAGACATCTGGGTCCCAGTAATTCTTAACTTTGAGAAACAATTAACCACAACAAAATTACAATCATACTGGAGCATTTGTTTTTCTGTTCTTGGCTGGTCTGTGTTTTTTTCTGACTTGTTTCTGTAATAGTAGTATGGGAGAGAGCCAACTCTGTTCCATGTTAGCCTTAGTTTTAACTTCTGTTGCTGCTCTTTTATGGTTTGTGGGTTCCTTTTAAAATATATTGAGTAGGTGTTCAGTAGTCTTCACAGACTGTGGGTATAGTTTCTCTTAGATTGGATCTTTTCAAATACTTAATCTGACTTCTGAATTGAACACTATTTTGAATATGAATAACTGAAAATTCTTTTGAAAGGCAAAGGGAATGGAATGAAAGAAAAAAAAAAAAAGCTTCGTTGATACTATGTGTTATGAAAGACCATCTTAGGATGTGTAACTCTATGAAGAGTGGGTTGAGGACGATTGTCTTTATAAACACCTTTGAGTATGACTTTCTTTTCACAGCCTTTTGAAGCATGTTCAAGAGATGAGAAGAATGCAGCTTTAGAGATTAACCACTTGGTGTCATAAAAGCACAGCCCAGCCTTGATCGGCTGTTGTGAGAACAGTCAGGCTGACTGTGGCTAAAATTGTTTATGCTTGTTTTTAAGATGCGGTTTCAGAAAAGGCTGGCCCTTCTGTTTCCTCATTCTTAATTTTCTTTTGTCTCCAATCTTCATATTTCCATCGTATTTTTATTTATTCTGACCCCTCCACCCTCCTCCTTCCCTTTCCCCCAATCTTTATCTTGCTCTTAGCTGCGTATTTTGGTGTGCTAAAATGCTGGTGAGACCAAATCCTGCTGGAATGTGTTTGGCAGGAGTTGTGTTCAAGAAACAGAGCTTTTCCAGGGATATTTTCTGTGCCCAAAATTTACACCCAGAGTTGCAACTTGAAAGAAAAAGTCTTTAAAGAAGCTCTCTGACCCTAAAATTATTTATACAGGGGAGTAAACAAGTAGGTTATGTATCTACTAAAAAATTAACTCCATTGTTTTAATTAAGAAAAAGGATGCTATAAACTCCACAAAGAACACCAGCTAACCAGCTGGTTATTTAATTTAACCTGATATTTATTTTAAGGATTGAAAGGAAGTTGCCACTTTAATATTTTAATTTTTTTTTGCCAAAAATGAAATTTAGGTAGTGACTGCCTTTTCAAGGAAGCATTTAAAATTAATTTAAATCAAGGTTATTTATTTGTCTAATCATGAGTTAAATTTATATTGGGATTTACTACAGCGATTATTTGGGAAGGCCTCCTCTGAGAAAACAAGCACAAAACCAGTTGTTTAATATCTTCAATAACAATATTGACAGTGGCATCGAGAGCACCCTCATCGAGTTTACCTGTGACATCAAGCTGGGTGGTGCGGTTGACAACCGCATCTTGGCAACCAGAGATACCAATACAGGCTTGGGGAAGACACGCTGAAGGGCAGCCCTGTGGAAAAAGACCTTGGGGTACTAGTGGATCAAAACTGGACATGAGCCACTGATGTGCAGTTGTAGCCCAGAGGCCAACAGCATCCTGGGCTGCATCAAAAGAAATGTGGCTGGCAGCTTGAGAGAGGTGATTCTGTCCTCCCACTTTGCCCAGGTGAGACCTCATCTGGAGTCCTGCATCCAACTCTGAAGCCCCTAGCACAAAAAGGATTTGCACCTGTTGGAGTGTGTCCAGAGAAGGGCAACAACAATAATCAGAGTGCTGGAGCATGTCTTATGCAGACAGGCTGAGGGGACTGGGGTTGTTCAGCCTGAAGAAGAGACTCCAGGGCGTCTTATAGTGACTTTGCAACACCTGAAAGGAACCTATAAGAAGGCTGTTCACAAGGGCATGTAATAATAGGACACGGGGTAATGGCTTTAAAACTAGAAAAGGGTAGATTTAGGTTGGACATTAAGAAGAAGTTCTTTAATATGAGGGTGGTGGATCACTGGAGCAGGTTGCCTAGAGAAGGCCCCATCCCTGGAGATATTTAAGAGCAGGTTTGATGGGGCTCTGAGTAATCTGTTCTACTTTGAGATATCCCTGTTTATTGTAGGGCGGTTGGACTACATGACCTTAAGAGGTCCCTTCCAACCCAGTATGTTTTATGATTCTATGATTCTGTTAGCTGTAGTTTACCATAGTCTAAGCTGAATAATATCTGAATGCTGTCTCTTTCAAGACACAAGCAACCTTGTCAGAAAAACAATTTTAAAAGACACTAACCAACTTTTGAGTTAATAGATGGAAGCTGTACTCAACTCAACTGAGCTGACTCAACTGCTGACTCATGCACTAGCTGCAGTACCTTTCAGAAAATTGAAGCAAAAATTGAGATATGCTAATGAGGATTGTATGTTGTTGTATATGGAGTCTTTCTAGTTATGTAAATAATTGGCTGTCACAGCACCTGCTTGCCATTTCCTAGCTAAACATAAACATTTAAAGTTTCTGATACTTTAGTGCTGTAATTCTTTGAAAACTAACGGAAATATATTTTGTGTGCAGGTATGAGGCTACGAAGCATTGTGTCTTACAGGGAATTTGCATACATCACACTTTTAATGAAGCTTTTTATCCATTTCCTTCACAATTCAATTGATCATCCCAGCCTTTGACATGGTATTCTGGTTCTTGGCAGCTTTTACTTTTTCTTAAATCAAAATTGGCCTCTGGTTATCTTAACCATTTGGATATAGAAATCTCATTTTCTATCCTCCAAAGCTATAAAAAATAATCTAAATTGGAAAAAAAGTCTGTTTTTATTGAAATAAATAAGAAATAAAATAAACATGCAATGCAACATGATAATCCTGGACTTAGTATATGCTACATCCCTGTCATTGCCCTTATGCATCCACTCTGGGTTAGTTTAAATAGTCATTAGCATTCCACATGGTGCAGTGTATAACAATAACGGCAGTGCTGATTCTAGGTGAGTGGCAATGTGAACTTCAGGGAGTTGTTTAGTATTCATTGCACACACTTAAAAAAAAGACATAATATGTTTTTCTAACTTCACTGCACGTCTGTGCAACATTGTTTATGTATTGTGGGCCCCGATGGCCACTGAATAAGCCGGGCCAAATCTGCCCTCAGTTGCCCTGTTAAAAATCTGGATGATTCCCAGTCTTTTAAAAACAAACATACCTTATTTACACCACTGTAGCAAAAGGCAGGTCAGGCCCACTGTTTTTTTTTCCTTGTCTTGATCATGTGATGGTTTGTTTCTAATAATATTACAGACCTACAGGAGTATCTATACAACAGTCTCAATTCAATTTGCTGATTTTAAATAAACACACTGCACTGAGACTCTTCTTAGGAAGAAATAAAAAAATGGAAAAGGAATAAATGCCATCCTCCTCTGATTTCATAATGGATCTTTTGCTAGAGCATCCTGATCCGTGTTTTCTTAGTGCTTCTGCTCCCCCAACAGCTACTCTTGTCCCTAGTATTGAAACATTGGATCCTCTTGGGTTTTATTGGCTGTAATTCTGGGTTTCTGGGTAAAAGTTTTGCATCCTATTATATTAGTGTATTTAAAGTGCTTCATCTTAAGAACTGCCAGAAGATCTCTACATCTCTTGCTGTATGTATTCTTCTGTACTTCCTTGCTGAGTGCTAGAGCCAAGCCCAGGTCTCACAAGGCAGAACACACTGTTACCTACACAGGAGATGTGTGTCAGGTAGTGATAAACTTTTCCTTTTATTTATTTCCCCCCCCCCCCCCCTCTAACTTTTAATAAGTTATATGGTTCCAGTTGATCTTTCTATTTTGCTTAGTTTATGTTTCACAGCATTGATGTGGTTATTCCTGTCATTAACTTCATATTGAGCTGTATTCAAAGGAAGCTGAAATGCACAAGAATGTAATGGGATGAGGGAATTTTTGTTTGTTCCCATATGTCTATTGTCAGTAGAAATTATGCTAATAAGGCATGAACAAGCTAAGTTTCTTTATTTCATGTTACTTAGAAACAGAACAATTCTAACTGACTGTAAATACGGAGAAACTTTTACACCAGCTACCATCAATTACTAGTTCACAGTATAAATACAATGTATGATGGTTACAAGTGGTGCTTTGTGAATAGGGCAAATGTATTATTTTTAGATACAGCTTTTGGAAATAGAGGAATACATTGAATCACTTTTATATAGTGCCTGGAAAAATAATCTATTTTTCTAACCTCAGCAACCACAGTTTGTAAGAATTGACACAACAATTTCATTCTAAATCATTGACCTTATGTGACAGTATATTTACTCTTACAATCACACTGGTAACAAATTTGCTCCATTCATAAATTAGTTGTTTATTTTTCCAGCTGCCAACCCAACCCAGGATTTGAATTCTTAACATTTTTTTCGAAGATTCATTGGCCTCATATCACTTGGTAGGAATAATAATCCTAATGAAGGTATAAGAAAAAAGTTTATATGACTCCCTCTTTGGGACAAGGGTTAAAGGAAAAATACTCTATTACATAAAATGATGAATGGAAAACATTTAATTGATAAAAATATATGACAAAATATGCAGTTTGGGTGTACGGAATCAGTGATGTAGTTTAGGCTAAGAGTCTGATGAAACTTGGATCCATATTTTCCAGAAGTACTTGTCATTATTAGCAGATGCTCCTGGCATTTCCATTTGTGGTTCCAGCTTTTCCTGCCTACATGAAAGCAACTGAATTAATAGTCAGTATGCACTTGTTTACCATATGTGGTACTAAATATGACCTGCAAGCTCTTCTTCACAGTCATTACTCAAGTACAACTCCACATCACCCCAAATCTGTGCTCCTGTTTCTGCTTACTAAACAATGATACTTGTGTCATTTTTACCCACATACTTACTGCTGTATGCATTTGTGACATCCCTTCCTGACAGCTCTGATGACCTCACCTTGCAACAAGGAATGATTGCTTTTATCCTTTTCACTGGTGGTAGTCTATAGCAGACACCACAAGCACCAATTAATCTGTTGAGCAGTGCATACACCCTGTGTTGCAGTGATTAAAAGTGGGCATCTTTCCCT
>NW_009953311.1:666786-680793 GCF_000747805.2 Chaetura pelagica
GGTAACCCTGAAGCAACCTTTCCTGTTGCAATGTATTTATCTTTATTCCTTTCTTCTTACATTGCAGCCATGTTTACTTGCTCAGCTAGATGGCCATGTTTTCTGCCTGGAAACCTATTTGCCTCTTTTTCATGTGGAGATGATTTTTATTGTCCCTCTGACATTAGTCATCTTGACCTTACAGTGACTGCCCATCAACTTTCATTCTTGTTGAAGTTTGGCTTTCATCAGCTCTTCAGAGAAGTGTTGATTTAGGTGAAGTATTATTAAACCTGTGCGAAGATAGCCTTTACTTTGTCAAAAAAGTGCAGAAGAATGTGTAACCTCCTGTTCCCTTGCTGTCTTTGTCGTGGCTGTAACTTACCAGCTGTCCCAGTTTTTAAATTTAAGATGTGATAATGTGAGAGAGGTGACTGGACTTTGATACTTCATAGGCTTTAGGGCTAACACTAGTTAACACAGGAGTAAAAGATCAGGATATTGCAGATTGAAGGTTGTTTACTAATATTGTATCAGGAGGATGAATACTTTCTTCATCTGTGAGTCAGTTCTGTAGAAAAAATTACTTAAAGAAGCTAAAACTGAAGAGCAATAGCTAGATATTACTCTGAATGATGAGAACAGAGACCAAAAAACAAAAAGTCACAAAAGGAGTAAGAACCAGAAAGACTATATATTTTGTTTCTTTGATGTTATGGTGAATATGACTCATTCCTCTGTGACTTGCTTTATTTGGTATTCATTAAACATTCCACAAAGAACTTCCTGACTCATCTAAACTTGGAGCTAAACATCTCAATTTTTGAAAGAAGTTTTATGCTTGCGAAAGTCATTGAGTTGACAAAGTTGCACAAAGTCTACAAATTGCTAGGTCTTAAGTAGGTGAGCTTCAGGTTTTCCCCCACTGGCCCATTGTTATTCAAACCTGCCCTAAAAGAAACATCTCTCTGAGCACAATAAATGCTCAGTAACTTTGCTTGTTGAGAGTAGTCTTAAATGTTAAATAAAACACTTTAGCAGTTATATACATCTTGTAAAATGGAACAGACAGGTGTATTTATTTACTTCTTGTTTAAAGCAGTGCTTTAAGGGTGGAAGGTTTTTTTGTCTTACTTCCCGACTAAGATATCCCAACAGACATTCAGCTGACCGAAACTGTAACATTATTTCTGTCTGTGCAACCTGTGTTTGAGACTCTCTGCAGCCTTTTCTTTTTCTCTTTTTTTTTTTTTTTTAAACTTTTCAGAGCTTGTCATATTCTTATCTTTCTTACATGGCTATTAATTCTAATTTCTGAGAGTAATATTTTAATTCTAAGAATTTTTTATTCTGCTGTTTATTAATATAATAATTTCATTAAGCACCATGAACTTTATAAAATTGCCATTACATATCTGATAATTTTATCCTTTAAGGTTTTCTTTGTTTGGTTTGGGGTTTGTTGTTTTGCTTTGTTTTGTTTTGGTCTTTTTTTCTTTGTGTGGGTTTTTTTTGTTTGTTTGTTATGGTTTTGTTTTTTGGTTTGTTTTTTTTTTTTTCCCCAAGTATTTCCCATTTTTTGTAGAATTGTCCTTGATTTTATATATATGTATGTGTGCATAAATTTTGTTGCGTTTTTTTTTTTTTTTTTTTTTTTTTTTTTTTTTTTTTTTTTTCTTCTTCTTGTTAAATATCAATACCAGTTCCGAACAGTTTCTTCCAGGTAAATGAAGCCTTGAGGCTCCACTAGATGGCAATGTGTATCCAAATTCTGTTTCCGTCTGCTTTGCGGGAGATCTTACAAGGGCACCAGATTTTGCTAGTGGAATAAAATATTTTAAAGTTCCATATGAAGAACGTATTATATAACTAAATAATCTTAATTATTTCGTTTAAATTAAAACCATCGTGAGTTGATTCAATGTTGCCAGATTAATGTACAAAAAAGGAATATTTTGTAAATTGTATGTTTTCTTTCCCTGCCTCATTCCACATCATAAAATATATCTTAGTTCCCACAGTATTATATTATTGAGACAGATGATTCTGTATAGCAAATGCAAGTAATTATGTTAGTTCATAATTCAAACAATGTCATTTTTAGTGAAGGAAATGTTGCAAGTTTATTGTTCCTGTCTTGGTAGCTCTGCTTGGCTATGGCTTGGTCAAAGATTGCTTTGGAGAGCTTCCTGACTTATACCCGAAAACTGTAAATCACCAGCCAGTCCCCTACAGATTAGAGAGGTCTTTGTGGGACAGAGAGATAAGCAGGGATTGGGAGGCAAGGAGAGCAGGTGGTGGTGGTGGTTGTGGTGTGCTTGAGGGGTTTTCTTGTCAAAAGGGATAGACAGGAAATACTTTCCCAGTGATGAAAGGCAGGAATAACTCCCCTTTTCAGCCTCTGTACAAGATATTCCTCACACATTTATTACTGTTGGGCTCTGGTGCCTTCATTCTTTACATGAAATAATGGATAACTAGAGGCAGCAGGCCCCAGGGGCTGGATGAAGTAATACACAGGGAGCAGAAGGACTCAGTGCACAAGAGGCTGTATTTCACCGCTGAAGCAAAGTGGAATCATGTACCACTGAGGGAGAATGCTTTAGCAGATTTTTACAGCTCATCACACACATACAAAATGAAACTCATGGCAGTTGGGGAGAGAGAGAAAAAAAAAACAGTTCCTCCAGCAGCTACAGTACTATTAAGACCTGGTTCCCAATGGATGTAATAGGTATGAGCTCAATCTAATCTTTGCTAGCAATTGGAATATTCAGGGACTGCAAGTTTCTCTTTCAAGGCTATCTCAGGTGACGAATAATGTCAGAAGGCATGCTTTAGCTTCTCTGTCTTTGAGGCACTAATGTGGTCTCTCTCCTTTTGGTGCCTGCCTATTTCCAAGCAACTTCCTTTGAGACCTCTTTGTCTTATTTGGCTGAAATTGAACATAAGGTTCAAATATTGCTGGACAGGAAGAAACTGGCAGAAGCAGACTGAGTTATGAACACAGAGCAAGAGTACGTGAAAAGCAAATTTTCGTCTGTTGTGGCAGTGGGGAAAAGAAGGGAGTAAAATAGTCTATTTCTGTACCTTAGACTTTTGAAGAGACACAAAGTCAGTACTGAGGAAAGTCCAAAGTGTGTCTACTGCCACACATGATGACATGTATTTTAACAAAGATGTGAGTATCTTGGGTGATCCTGGGGAAATGGGATTCCTCAGGGTGAGTGGAAATTATCTTTATTTTATATTATGGGTTGCTTACCTCTCCTTTTACCCTCCTTCTAGTCTCCTGAACTGGCAAGAGGTTGCTAATTTTCACCACTAAAGCATCTGAACTGTTCTCACCAGACATGGTCGCCAACTTTCCTATGATAAAGGCAGGTCTATAGAAGTGGACATTACTGAGGAAATTCAAAAGGCTTGTTTCTGTGTAATTAAACCTGTAAACTAAACCTATAAAGAGCTTTTCTTTCCTTTGCAATGGGGTTATGCAATGAAATATCTTACTCGGGATAGATGCTTTATTCAAAAGAAGGCCTTGTGACCTTAGTCGTTTTGTACTTGAAAACTTCTGAACTGCATTTCAGTCCTGCTGGAAGGTAACTGCAATTCCTGCAAAAACAGTGTCCAAATGAAAACCATGCCCTGAAACTACCAGGGGAAAAACAAAACCCTGCATGACCCAAGAAAACAGAAAAACTCCTCCAATCTGCCACCTGATGTTCTATGACTAATTCTGCAGTTCAGTCACCGCTGCAAACCAGACACATTGAACACACTGAATATTCCTGGCTTGCATGATGCAAAAGTGCAGATGAACTCTTTGCAAAAATATCAACCCCAAACTGAAACACTTATTTAAAATTGGAGATGTGGCAGATGACAGCAAGAGCAACATATGTCACATGGCGTATGAATAAATCAGGTCCCATTGATAGCTAATGAAAGGTTTTTTGATATGTTTAACACTAAATTACTTTTGATTGAAAAGCTCACTGGAGAGATAAATGTAAACTGTTACTAGGTGCACTCATGTTTGACATCTACATGCTGAACCTAATTTGGAATGGTTAAGTGCTAACGTGTTTCCTTTCCTGCATACTCAGTGAGACAATGTTCACATTTTTTTAAACAGTAATTTAGAGTGAGTCTTTCAAAGTGCTTGAGTCAGCAACACAGCAAGAGTGTTGGGAAACATGATCATGCAAATGGAATTTCAAGTGATTTAATATGCTTACCATTGCAGGTAGATAGTTTGATCTAGGGCATACTTAGAATGGTGGAAGAAGCTGTGTACATCAGTGGCATATTTCAAGCCCTTAGTATTCTTAGCAAATAATATTTCATATGGGTTTATTTTTAGTCTAGAAAACTTAACAGGAAGTGTGATGAGTAGCAAAAATATGGAAGCAGTAAATAAATGAGAGTGCATATATGGAGGCAGTAGCAGAGCAGACAGAGAAAATAAGCTGGCTGGGCTGTACAGTAACTATTCTTGAACTCCTTAAGCTAAGTTGTGTCAGAACACTGATTTCTTACTAGTATTCCTGAGACTGCAATCTGCCAATCTAAGAGTAATAGCATGCACAGTAATAGTCATCACAGGAAGGAAAATGTGTAACTGTGTGGGAAAGGGTGCAACACTGAGTTCAGAGTCAAAGAGAAAGTAAGTAATGCACCAGCACCTGCGGTAATGGAAGCATGTGACATCTGGTAATTTTGTACCAGAGAAAGATGCTCCCAAACATAAAAAGCCTTGAGGTGCAGCACATAAGTGTGCAGTGATAAAAGGTTTTTAAAAAGGTAGTCTGTAATGATTTTTTATTTTTTTTTAACTGTAGCCAATTCTGTTTGTGACTCTTTCTGCCGAAAGATGATTGTATTGCATTCTAAACAGAACATTGGGCATGTAGTCCTTTTAAACTCACAGAAAACAATGACTACGCCCACTATTGACTGAGCGGCACTCCCAGGATAGGTATAGCCTTCTGTAGCAGTCAGTATAAACTGAGTTTTTTCACAAAAGAAATGTGTGCCTTTTCAGAAAAGGAAGTGGTCCTTATAGCTCTGAAAGTCTGAATAGGTAGCTGCTATTTTTTGCACTTCTCGTGGCATTTAAAATGTTTTTTTGAAACACACTGATAACACAAAGTAGTTTTTCAATGCAAAGGTACAGTTTGAACATAATGGGTATTCTTATTTCCGTTCTGACCAGATTTTGGTCACAATTTCTCTGATGGCAACAGTCGGCTATCTGGTTTGGTGTCTGGCTCATAGCAGGAAAATGAGATGTGAGGCCCATGGACTGTAGTGAGGCAGGATAACAGCTGCCTGGAAACAGTTCTGTGCTGATCTGAGAAGGTATAATAATACATCTGAACAGCTCCAAAACAATTCTATTTTGCTTTTTCCCCTGAAATTTCTGCTCCAAAGTAATAATTACTTGAGATTAATTTTGTCTTTTTGTCCAATCTAGTTGCAAACAAATTAAAAAAAAAAATCCAGCAGGATAGAAGTTATAGAAAAGAGACCCTTTGAAAGAGACCCTTATCCATCTTTCTGTTGAAAATGGGGACTGAAACTAGGTTACCTAGAGCCCTGTCAAGCTGAGTCTTCAGTATCTCCAGCAAAGTAGATTCTAGACCTTCAGTGTCTCAGAACTGTTAAGGTGGGAGGGGACCTCTAGGAGTCATCTTGTTCAAACCCCCTGCTCAAATGGGTTGTGCAGAACTGTGTCCTCAGAGTAACATATTCAAATGCTTTAGAATAAAGCATGGCTTGAGTTGATAACAAAGACTGAGATTTATCAGATTGACCTCTCATCTGTAGCTGGGTATAAATGCTGACATAGTTAGGTAGTATTTAAGAGAAAAGTCAAGATAACTTCCAGTGGTGTATTACTGGGCACCTCAAGGAGTAGGTGGCGGGATTCAAAGGGATTTTTTTCAGAAAAAGCAATGTACTGTGACTTTAGGTTACCATCCCTTCACAGCACTTTACTTTGCAACTTCTTGCAGCCATGGAATTTGGTATGCAACCTGCTGCACGGCACACAGCTCTCACCAGTCATTTCTTCTACTACAGTGCTTCTTGCACTTGCTTCAGCTCATCACTTGGGTCAGAGTGGTTTACAGGGGCATGTATACCCTCATTTGAAATATTTTCACATATAGTTATGCCAGGGATGGTATCTGCTCCTGGCATTTTTGCTACAGCTCTGCTAATATGTCTTCATAACATAGCATAGGTGCAGAAAGGTACTCCAGAAGACTGGGAGTGCGGATCTGTGTAAGTGAGCTGAGACAAATCTGATACTAGAGGAAGAGCTGAGGTACAGGTAGAAGTCCAGTTACTATAGCAATGAAGGGGAGTATATATTTAATCTGGCAGTGTGCTTTTCTGCACTTGGCATAACACATATTTTTTCTAAAATAACGATATAATTTACAATAGCAAAACAAAGGCAAAGATGTGGACTATGTATGCTGCTTTCTGGTATGTGTACCATGTGAAATGGAATTTCAAGTGATTCATAATGATACAATGGAAAAACCTGAAAAATATCAAGCTGGATATAAAAAAAATCTGCCTAAGTAGGTATATCCGAAGCGTTTCAGCAAAGAACTAATGATGCACTAGCACCAATATTTTTGTGTAAGTTCTTTGGTTATCTGACAATATGTGGAATAGAATCTGACCAGTAGAAAGACTCCTGGTTTAAAAATCACATCCAAGTCTCTTTTATTTGTAAACACATACTTTCAGTGTCCTTTGTGACAGGGTGCATAAAGAACTGCATTATCAATTAATTTGGCTGGCTTAATTTCCCAGCTGTACATCAGTGTCACTCTATGCATTAAAATAGTGGTCTTAATATATTTTCCAGTAGGAAAGAGTAACAGAATTATACTTTTTGAAGCCAGAGAACTGATAAGATAGACGTATAATGTTTTTCCCACTGCAAAGAAAAAACTCACATTTTATACCAATGAAAACCCCTCCTGTTGAAAATTTGGAGCAGAATCCCTGGTAATTTTTCCTAAGAGGCTTTAAAATTTCTTTTTCCCAGACCTTCAATCTCGTTTACTACAATGCATGTATTAGTATTATTTCATTATTTTCTGCTCTTGGATACTGGTTCAAAGCAAGTTAACTTTATTATAATACAGAATTTTCTTCAACTTTCATGAAACCATTGCAAGTTTTAAGCTCTCTTCATCATGACACTGTTTAATTCTGTATTCTTCTTTTTAAAAATATTTCTCTCAGGTCTGACTCTTCACTTTAGACAACTGAGATGTCATTACTAGAAGAACTGAGTGGAGCAATAGTGCAGGCATTGAACATTGATCTGTCTAGTGTCTTTCTTCACTGAAAAGGAAGAATGGTGAGGAGGTGTAAAGATAATGCAAAATAGATAGAGATGACTGGCTGAGGAGTGCTGGAAGTTGCCTTCCAGCATATTGTCTCTCAGTGATTGCCCTCCATGTCAAGGTGTCATCCCAGGCCTGGTAGAGTGAATTTTACAAAGTGAAAGCTCATTTATGTACAATGTTCATTTAGTCTTTGACTGACTTGCTCATACTGCTGACAGATGGGCGAGTTTGAGCCATCTGCAGTGGTTGCATTTGGGTGGACAACTTTGCTGTAGGATCTGGGCTGAGACAGCCAACTCATTTCACATAGATTACCTAACAGCCTTCAGATAGAGCAGAGTTGGTGGTTACTGACCTGGGCTGGGTTCAAGCTGGCAGTTACAGCATGAAAATCTTTGTATGCCAGTATCTGTCCTGAACCACTGGTGACAACACATCATTTCATTTGGAGAAAAACAATGCTGAACTAATCTGAAATTATGTATGCAAAGGTTAAAGACATCTTTTGCTATACCTTGTGAGAATGTTTTACAAATATTTATAACACAGGAGAGAAATTAATAGTGTGGAAATTATGAAGACCTGTATTAATTTAGTATGCCTATTCACGGTAAATTTACTTACCAGTGGTATCCTAAAATGACTGAAGAAGCTTTCAAGGGCCTTACAGTTGATTAAGTTTGTTTTATTAGTTTTGGGGTTTTTTGGAGTTATGTGGGTTTTTTTGTTTGTTTTGGTTTTTAGTTAGTTAGTTTGGTTTGGTTTGGTTTTGGTGGGTTTTTTTGTTGGTTTTCTTGGAGAGTGGAATAGAATATGATTTCATACTTGTTCCTTATGATTACATCTAACAGTGGTAATTGCTTATGAAAAATATGTCTATTAATTTAATTTCCATCCACAGTTACCATATCACCTGTCCAGAGCTCTTCTATAAGCCTGTTCAATAGAACTCCTAAAACTGCCTTCACTGCTTTTAGCTGATAAGGCACAACTGAACTCCTTTTCCTGTACTACTCCAAAATATGTTCAGGAGAGCTTTTGAGCAGATTTTAGGAGGTGATTGGAGTAAACTATCTGCAGTTGAAGATCATGTGAAAATCATAATTTCTTCAAGGCTATGGATAAAATTAAAATATTCAATTTTCTTTCCCATTTGAATGATCTGTGGTATCTAAACAACACCACAGAGATTTCCCTGATGTAATTTACTTTTCATGCACTCCAGCAGAAAAGGAATCACCAAGCTACATTTCCTTCCCTCACCAACTTTTTTGGTAATCTGCTCAATTTGAGTTTTAAGCACATGAATATTTAGAATAGCAAGGTGACCATATTGTTAGATCTCGACTGACAGTCTAGAAGATGCTTGACTGCCATTCTGAAAGATGTTGAGTGAGAGAATGGTCCTAAGTTAATTTTCCACTGCTACTAGAGTTTCACAAAAAATTCAATTTGAAGTCTGGTCCCAGAAATGTCTTCTAAGACTTTTGTCAGCACCAGGAAATTATTGCTATGCTTACCGCTACTAGTTCTCACCTAAAATGTGTATTTAAGTAATAAAATAATTTTAAATTGGAACTGCAGCATGAAACCTGAAGCAGACCTGTTGATTTAATTGAGAAATTTGTTGTGTTTTTATTCTCCTCACATTTCATTCTTCTTAGTAAGTGTAGAAAATACAGTGGGTGTGGGAGACTCAACATTATTCTCAGACATGGGTCTACAATTTTTGGGCCAAAGAAATGTTACTTCTGATTCCCCATATCTTTTGTTGTATGTCCCCTGAAGAAAAAAATATGCTTGTTAAGGGAGGAAAATCTTATGTGAGAGCATGCCTCAAAAAGAGACAGAGAACAACTGAAGTTTCAAGAGAAAACCATCGAAGAAAAAGGCTTTTATAAACCACAGAAAAACCTGGATCATATTCTGTTGGATATGGAGGAAGAGATAAAATCTAGGAATAAAAATGTGCACTTACAGACAGAGGTAAGCTTCCAGGAGAAAGAAGTAGTCCTGAAGAATGAAAGTATGTATCAGATACCTGCTGGAAATAAAAATGTAACAAACTACAAAATTATTTAGAAAAGCATCCTGTCACTAACTAAATCAGTTCATAAGCAAGAAGAATGGAAAAGTTGTTTTTAGCCCTTAATGCAAAAAAAAGAAAAATAACATGTGTCAGAGTTATTTAATTCCGTATGTCAATTTCGTATACATAAAAAGAGAGGGAACTGGAGTTGGGAATTTTAGACGGCCAAAGATGACTGAGAGGATTGGAACGGCTGCTGGAATATTTCTGGGGACTGAACATACTAAATATAGTAGATATCCCACTCTCAGTATATTTTGTTTTACTTTGTTTCTGTAACATGTCAGTCTGCTGTTTCCTTTTCTACTTTATACTGTTGGGCATAATTAACTGCAGTTTGTTTGTCTGCTTGTTTTTGTTGTGTTGGTTTTTTTCTCCCTAGAGCTATCTACAAAAGCTTCCACTCTGTGTGCTTGTGGAACTCTCTTAAACACAATTGTGACAAGAGTTGTCAAAAAAACTGTCATCAAATGGGCAGGGATCAGTTCTAATTAACAGAAAGACTCAAAAGAGGAATAGTCTGATTCTGACATCAAGTTTGGGATGTTTGGGCAGAAAAGAGCTAGGCATCAGTTTCTTCTTTTAGAGTGAAAGCTCATAAAGCCACAGAGGAGGAAGGTGTAATAGCAGAGGCAAGGAGAATGAAGCAGATGTGAAGATTTCAGTAGCAATGCTTTTCAGGCAGTGGATCTTCCAACCTGCTGCTTGCTGGATGGTAAGAAAGTAGAGCGAGCAGACAGCTAAAGGATCAAGTTCAAGGTTTAAAACTGGGTCATATTTTTCAGTTGCTTAAGGTTTTTTTCAGTCTCACTAAATTCTAAGAGTAAATCTGCACACTTTCACTTAATAGAGGCTAGAAGTCCTGAAAGTACAGTGGGGGAGGGATTGAGGAAAAACCCACGAATTTATCTCTTCATGGGAGTCAGAGAAGGAGAGAAGTAACTCCTGGCTTTGCCCAAATATCTTCTGAACAGAAACGGCAGCTGAAGATATTGTTAATAAAGCTGGTTGTACTGATTTTGAAGTTTTTCATGGGAGGACAAGACTGTTTTATCCCAAGGTGACTGAAGGGAAAATTAATAATTTACACTCAGAGTCTAAAACACAACTAAATTGTGGGAGTCTGCAGATTGCCTGTATCTCTGCAGAGTGCAAACCAGGATCTGACATAAAATTTACACCAACAGTGGATATGCAGCTTAGTAATGTGTCTCAGGTTTTTAGTAGATGGTTATTCTAGTGGATCCCTGATTTTTTCTGTTTTATATGCTAAGGCTTTAAATATTTACCACTTTCCAGTGCTTTACCCCTTAGGGAAGCTAATTTTTTAAGTGTTAGATATTGATCTAAATATGAACATAATTACAAATAAACATGAAGTGATCAGAAGCCTTTTTACTTGATATAGTTAAACCAACACTTGGGTAATGTTATTTTATGCAAGTTTACCAAGATCTTTTAATTTGTATGTCTATTTCCAATAGGTGGCACTCCAACAATTTCTGTAAATGTTAAATTCTGTTTGAGTCTGAACTCTTGCAAAAGAAGGAGTGTGCAAATAATGAAACATTTATTTGTAATTCTTTTGTTTTAGGCATTAAACCAAAATAATGTTTCTGAATTATATGTTCAAGTCTCTAAGCTGGGGAAATAACAGGGGAGGAGAAAAAATAAATTTGTAGAATTGTTGGTTTATAAAATGTTCTGCAGTGCTCTATGGTAATTTGATTTAATATTCTCCAGTCATCACCTGAGACAACCACAGTTCTCACCCAGTAAATCTGGACACCCTGACATGAAGGTATCTCTGCTGCCTGGGGTGTTCTTGTCTTTGAGAGATTTTCTGTCCCTTAGCAGAGCTGCTGCCAGGGAGGGAAAAATAGAAAGTTGAAGCTGCAGTTGAAAGAGAGACCAGATTACAGGAGGACTCAAGAAGGAATTATAAGGCTGGATTTACCTAAATTTACAGTAATGGTAGGATATTCTGAGCAGTTCACAGAATGTTTGGAGTTGGAAGGGACCTTAAAGATCATTCAATTCCAACTCCCTGGCATTGGCATTGGCATTGGCAGGGACATCTCCCACTAGAACAGGCTGTTCAGAGCACCATCCAACCCTGACCTTGAACACTTCGAGGGATGGAGCCCCCACAACATCTCTGGGCAGCCTGTTTCAGTGTTTCACCACCCTCCCACTGAGGAATTTATGCCTGATCTCTAACCTAAATCTCTCTTCTTTCAGCTTAAAACCATTATCCCATGTCCTCTCACTGCAAGCCCCAGTAAAATGTCCTTCCCCAGCTTTCCCGCAGGCCCCCTTTGCATACTGGAAGGCTACTATGAGGTCCTCCTGAAGCCTTCTCTTTTTCAGGCTGAACAACCGCAGCTGCCTCAGCCTGGACTCATTAAGGAGGTGCTCCAGCCCTCGGCGTTTTCATGGCCCTTCTCTGGATACGTTCCAACAGGTCCACATCTTTCTTGTGCTGAGGGCACCAGAGCTGGATGCTACTGCATTCTAGGTGAGGTCTCACCAGGGCAGAGTAGAGGGGCAGAATCACCTCTCTTCATCTGCTGGCCAAACTCCTTTTGATACAGCCTAGGACAGAGTTGGGCTTCTGGGCTGTGAGTGCACATTGGTGGCTCATGTCCAGCTTTTGATTCACTAGTACTCCCGGGTCCTTTTCCACAGGGCTGCTCTCAAGTGTGACCTCTGCCAGCCTGTGTTCATATCTTGAGTTACCGTGGCCCCGGTGCAGGACTCTGCACTTGGCCATGTTGGACCTCATGAG
The DNA here is from genome assembly GCF_000747805.2 of Chaetura pelagica. NCBI lineage: Eukaryota > Metazoa > Chordata > Aves > Apodiformes > Apodidae > Chaetura > Chaetura pelagica. Next base: position 679,022 of record NW_009953311.1, read on the forward strand.
GTTCACCTGGGCCCACTTCTCTAGCTTGTTCGGGTCCCTCTGGATGCATCACATCCCTCTGGCAGATCGACCTCACCACCCAGCTTGGTGTCATCAGCAAACTTGCTGAGGGTGCTCTCAGTGCCACCGTCAATATCGTTAATGAAGATATTAAACAACACTGGACCCATCACTGACCCTGAGGGACCCCAGTGGTCACTGTTTTCCATCGGGACTTAGAGCCATTGACCACGGCCTTTGGATATGACCATCCAGCCAATTCCTTATCCACTGAAGAGTCCACCCATGAAACCCGTATCTTCCCAATTTAGAGAGAAGGATGTTGTGGGGGGCTGTGTCAAAGGCCTTGCAGAAGTCCAGATAGATGACATCCACTGCTTTTTTCTGGTTGACTGATATAGTCACTTCGTTGTGGAAAGGTGGATGTGACTACTCCTAAAGCTGAGCTAGCTCCAAGTCCCTCTGTTGAATGAAGCTGGGGTGAAATCCTGGCAGCACTGAAAGCAACAGCAGAGCTTCATTAAGTTGAAAGGGGCTCAGATTTTACTTTGTGGCACTTACCCTCCCATCCGTCTCTAGCCATCACTTGTGATGCAGAGAATAGCAAAGCTACAGCAAAAACCACAGTTTGCTCTGAATGTTTTTGAAATCTAGTTTAGTCAAAAAACAATGTGTGTTCTTTGCTTTGCATGGAAAGGGTTAGGTGACTCAGTGCGATCACTCTGTGAGCCAAGCAGAAGAAGGGCATACAGTTCAAAAGTCTGGGGCATCTCATTCCAGAAGAGCTTGATCTGCCAAGCAGCAGCCCTATGATTGAGAGTTTCTTAAGCTGCTGATATTGGATGTGTTTTCCATGGATCTTTAGTTTTATTCAGGACAGTCAATCTTGCACAGTTAAACTTTGGTGAAGTGAAAAAAATGTCTTGGTGACTTCTTAGTTTGTGGGTGTTATTTTGGACGTTCAGTCTGTCGTTCTGGGTAACAGTTCATCCTTCTCTCTCACCAGACAATGCAAATTTAAAGATAAAATACATCTTTGCATTGAACACACAGTGTAGTGACACACTTCTAGCTCCATTTCCTAAGGGATAGTTTGGCACAGTTAATGCAGAAGGCAACCAAAATTCCTGAAGGGTAAGAGTGATTTTTAGCTAAACTTGCTGAAATTTGGAAAGCCAAAACCAGAGGTAATATTAATAAGGAAGTTATGGCATTGTGTAGCTTTAATTTCATGTTTGCACTAAAGGGCACCGAATTTGCCATTACTGCATCTTTTCCTGGAATACAGAGAGCTTTGCCCTATATTAAATGAATTATTTTTAATTTTGATAGGATAAGTAAGCATCAATACAGAAAAACACCATGTAAACATGCATTGTCTCGTTGTGAAAAACTGCTGCTAACCACATAATAAGGAACTTTCTGGAACGTTACCTGCATTGTAGAAAGTCTGCCCTTTGTCAGCTGCTCAGCTTACACTTTTGCCATGCCCTTCAAATCATGTTTAGTCAGATCACCTCGTTCTCTTTTTATGTTGTCTATATTTGTGTTGATCAATCTGTCACAGTGAGTTAAACAACACTACAGCTGGACTGTGCAATATACTTTATTTTTAGATTTCTGGAAAAGGTCTGAGTCCTATGTGAGAACTATGGAGTAAAGGCATAATTATGGAGGAATCCTAATTGTAAATTGAACCATAGAATTTCCTCCCCCCCCGGATTAGTAGTACAAGGTAAGATATTGGATTTCAAAAGCTGTGGCACTCTTTC
>NW_009953311.1:681862-705489 GCF_000747805.2 Chaetura pelagica
CTCTTTCCCCTGTTCCATTTTTTTTGTCCTTGGTTTGTCTGGAGAGAAATCAAACATGTCAAAAGGCAGTATAAAGCATATAACATCCATATACAAACAAGCATCTCAGCCTCACGAAGGTTTTAAAAGCCCAGCTATTTGTTATGTTACATTCTTGCTCATTGCCTGGTTTCAGATATCAAAGCAATACGATTGTGCTTGTCAGGAAAAGTAGTGAATGTCTTTTGCCTTCCTAGTGAAGGGTTCAGTGTTTTAGCTCCTCCTTTGCCTCATTTGTTCATACTTCTTGTCGACCTACAAAGTCTAAGATTTAGCTCCTCTGATCATTTACTTGGTTTAATAAATCTGAAAAGTGGTTGCTGAGGCTGCATAGACTAAACCTGGGTTTTCCTCAGTGCTGATCGAAGCGGTTTTCATGTCTCTCTGACAGCTTCAGCTGGAGGTTTAAGACTTCAACAGACCAGCTATCGTGGACTAAGCTGCAGGAGTTTTGAATGTTACCACCCTCATCTGCCTGCTTATCCTGGTTACTCCAATTACTAGTCAGGATGACAGAATGCAAATTGCCTCCACACTTCAGTTGTCACAGGTCAAGGACTGGTATTTCAGTGCAAAATCTTCACTCCTGGCTTAAATTAGTTCACAAATTGTACCTGTATGCTTAGAAGGTCTAGGGGCCTAGGGCTGAAAATTGGAATCAGCAATTTAGCTCTGCGGTACTACATTTGCCAAAACATTTCTATGGGATCCCATTGATATTTTGTATATTGTTTCATGTATTGAATATTTTATTATTTATTGCTCAGCATTTTGTTTTATTCAAATGTATTTATATTTTTATTACAGTTAATGCCTACAGAAAGTTAATTTTTAACAGAAAGAATATCTTGTACTTGGTGGTATTGCAGATCTAGGATTTCTTGTATGAAAGTCCGTACTACAGAAAGAATGGTTAGGATTTATTTGGCAGATTTTTTTAAAATAGGCAGTTCTCATGAATACAATTTGATACAAAATTTTAGGATCTTTTTGAGACTTCCTTAAAAAAGCAATACAGCATATACTCTTGGAGTTCTGTATAATGATAGAACAATAGGTGAAATCATGTCAGAAGATTACCTGGCAGCTGGGGAAAGTTATTAATTAAAGAATTAATTTGTTTACCTGCGCTTATTAGCTTATCCCTAACTAATAAGCAAAAGCCCCTTAACTTTTGGTAACTAAATTATATCATGTTAAACTCCTTTCCCCTGTGAGAAATGATGGGCTGCAACTTTTAATGATACTTCTCTCTTTGAAGACACAGAAATGTTAAATGTTGCCAGTATCTTCCTTCCCAGTTGCTCTTTTAGCTTTGTTAGAGTAACTCTCAGCTTTTACTTATTCCCTTGATGCAAATCTTATTGAAATCTCAATTTCTTGTAAATTGGATCTCAAACTAGCTTTTGAATTTTGTCTAGAGGAAACATAAAGCTACTGAGAATGACTGCTACTCATTGTGTCTCTCTTCATGAACTCTCAGTAGATCTATGGGCAGTGAATCATTATTTTAGTCCTTTCTGTGGCATCTTTGCTTGCTACCTGACAAAGATATTTACGTTTTGTAGTGTGACTGGAATGTCATTAAAGCTGGTCCCTGAGAAACTGCCAATGAAGAGAGAATTTTTAAGAGTCAGGACTCCTCACCAGTCTTTGTAATTTGATGAAGACAGCACACTTAATTGATTGAGGTCCATGATGCATTTGCTGGAGTTCCTCTGCTGCTAGATGTTGTCAGAACTCATCTCAGAGTTTTGAGTCCACTGGAAGCAAGGGCTTCCCAGTCAGCCCTCAGAGTCTTGCCAGTTCTACAGCCAGAAAGGTTAGCCAAAAGATAAGTACTTATCCTCAGGTCACACAAACCACTGAATGAAAAAAACAGTGGGCCAATGTACTGTAGCTGTATGTTCACCCTTACCACCCTAAAGCTGGAAGCAGGAAGCTATGCTTTGCATTGATTTTGTCTCCCACAGGAGTTCCAGGGTGTCTGGGAATGCTCTGCATGATTCTCAAGGCTAAAGGTAGCAAAGGGTTAGGTGATCCTTCTGGATGTAGCCCTAGATATTGAAGACCATTGAATCCAAACAATATTTGGAACATTAATTTATTGCATGCACAATTAAATTGCCTGCTGTGGCTGTAGCGCATTTAATGCCCCCAGTGAGGTGTGGCATTAGACAATCTGAATGTGAAGATTAGTCACATACCTCTTCCCTATTGCAACTCCACTCCCAGTTTCAATTAAATTACTTTTCACTGTGCCCACTCAAGACTGCTTGTCCTGGGCTGGTGAGATACTTCTTGTTCAGGAGAAGTTTCATCCAGAAAAACTCTGGCTAGGTTTCTACAATGGCAGACAACTGAATTAGCAACATCTGGATCCCCACAGCCACAGAATGGAAGGGACAAAGAGGGGTCACTAACCAGGCAGGGGGTCATGCGGCCTTTCTGGTAGCAGTGAATTGTTATGGTGGTTCAATTTTTTTGTGTGACTTTCAAAGGCCAAGGTGATGAAGCTAGCTCAAGCCTCTCTTTGGCAAAAGTAGTCAAAAAGTCTTTGACAAAAAATAGAGCACTTTGTTTCTGTGACAAGAAAGAATCATAGAATCATTTAGGTTGAAAAAGACCCTTAAGAAATAGTCTTTTGTCATTGGTTGTTTACAATGACATAATATATACAAATACATAATCAGCACTGACAGCTCTTAAGATTTGAATCTCAGATATCAGAGTGTTTCAAGCTCTTTCAGTAAAAGACTCTAGAGCTTAAGAGACTGAAGAAAGAATGACCACCGTATCTTAAGGCTGTTCAGAGACTTAAGATGCAAAAGATGCTTGAAGCTGTAGGAAAGGTCCAAAAACTTGAAACTCCAGAACAAAGAGATTGATTTTATGACTGATCTCTTGACCTTTTCTAAATAATACTATCCATTTCAGGAAGGACAGTCTACGAATTTTGAATGACAGGGACTGTCATTATCACACACTGAGGTGTGAGTGTTTTTCTGTGCAGTTTGGATTAAAAGTTAGCATGACTTTCATGACAACTCGACCTTAAATTTTGAGAAATGCTAACGGGGAAAAAAGGGCACCTGAGAATACAGACTTTAGAGAAGACTTTAATTTGAAGAGTCTTATTTGCCTAGAGAAAAATAATTTTTAAAAAAGCATCAGTTAAAATCTTTATTTTCTGAATCTTCTGTTTGGATCTAAAGCTTCCAATAGCCTACTTAGTACAGTGTCCCAGCACTGTTATCTTGACTTTAATTTCCATCTTCTGCTTTTCTCTTGCTTGTGCATTCTGCCTCTTGTCACCGAGCTGCTTTGGAACACTGAAGAGAAACTTTGCCTCACATGCACTGACTGGGGTTTATCCTGTGACTGATTCACTGCAACAGCTGGTTGTGTTTGGGACTGACGTTAGAGCAGCCAGTGGTTCTCAAGCAGCTTCTGTCACACAGTTTCAGGGTGACAGGGACAGGACAGTCAAAGTGTATCTAGATTCCTTTGTTTGCAACCCTTCCCACACTGCTACTTACAGGCCTAGTGGGCTGTTGCTGTTACTCCTAGAAATTGACCAGCAGTTTTGAGTAGCTGGGGGAAGCTGTGAAAGAAGATGGGGTGATAGTGTTGTCTCACACCTGTAAGCAGAACAAGCAGGACAACAGTTGTGGTGGCAACTGCCCCGGCGCCAACCCTCTTTCATGGCCTTCTGGCACAGATCTGTGTGTCTCTTTGGCACTTGGAAGAGATGGTGGATCCCCCCCAGTGACACAGATATAGAGATGTAAATCACATCCTGTGGTAAAAACTTGTTTGCAGACTGAAGGAGCAGAAGTTCATCTTGGCACCCCACTACTGTGGGGACTTGAATGTCCCTTCTTTGACTTTGCTCCTCTGACAGATTCCCAGTGACCAAAAAACCAAACAAGCTCAAAACCGCAGAAAAGCCAAAACAGAAGAAGAAAAATATTTTTCTCTGGAAGCAGCCTTATTTTGTATTTAGTTCTTCCTAGAACCTGTGTGCCCGAGGCTGATGAGTGAATGTGCTGGATCAGTGTTTTACATTCCCTGCCATGGTTTTCCTCTCCAATGCATTCCCCTGATGACTAACAAACAGCCAGGTGAACTTGTGCAGAACACTAAAGATTAAGAAACCAGGAGACAGAGCGCTGTGTCCGTGTTGCATCCAGACTGGAGATGGAGCATTACAAACTGACATTTTCCTAAACTTGAGATTGGAATTGCTGAAGCATATAGAATAGTGTGACTGCACGTACTTGTCTTTGGAACAGAAAACTTATCTTTAACTGTAATTCCAGTCCTCCTTCTGGAAAGCTTTTCTCTAACTAATTAGATGCTGCTGCTAGAAAAACTATGTTTCACACAGGTAAAATTCACATACAAGTGTTCGGCTTGGTTTACTTTTTAATTGACATGTTAATCTGGAGCAATTTGAATCATTGGAAGGCAAAACTGATTGCTTTTATTTCTATTTGATTTTGATGTTATAATTTTCTGAGACAAGTTTTTCATGTACTATCTTCTTGTTAGAAAAATATATGTGTGCAAGTCAGGAATTGCTCTACTACTTAGGAGATGCAGCTTGTAGGTCAGGGATACATAGTAATTACATGCCAGATCTGAGCAAAGCTCAAGAATTCTGTCACATTGAGTAGAATACATGCTTGAGGCCATATTTTTCCCAATTCAGGACATATTTTCCTCAATTCAAATTTTGCACTTGTCTCTAGGCAACATGATGGGAGCTTCTCTGTTCAAAAATCTTGCAGCCTAGCTGTGAATTGTTGCTGCCTACTTGGCCCTTGTTGCTTACAAAAATACCAGGCTTTCTTAAGGTGCACTGAGGAGGGGCAGCCAGGAGAATTTTCTTGGATGGGAGCCTTTACAACTGAGTGCCAGAGATTCCAGATAAGATGGTATCTAAAAGAGAAGATGGTGGAACTAGGCAGAATACCTTCTCAAATTTGCTGGTTTTATTGTAAACAATGGCTCAAATCTACTAGTATTTGGGTTATCCAATACTATGCTTTTCAAAACTAGCTTGCTGGGAGAGATGCTTGCCTTGTCATTGGGGCTGTCTGGTTTCCCTGGTGATTCCAGGGAATGTAATGGCAGTGTCCAAGTTAAACTATAAATATAACAGCTAATGTAGCTGAAGGTTAATTCTATCCTGCATCCTTAATCTTTGTATTGATATATATTTGTAATGGCTAAAGGTAACCAAACTGAAAATAAACAAAACATATGCAGAAACTCTCTTGATCAAACACATACTATGGAATTTTGATATGGCTCCAGAGGGGCTTATTGTGGGCTGGAAGTAGTGAAATTTGCCTGTAGTTTATACATAAAACCTGCCAAACAGGGCTGCACTCTGTTAGCTTGTTGGCAGACTCATTCTACACAATTGTCAGCCCCCTAGCACATATTATAGAGGGGTCATTAGTTCTGGGAAAATGCAGTATTTGTCATCACTGCAGCAGAAGTGTGTACATATCATAAACGGAGCCTGAAGGGATTTAGTTCCAGGGTATTATGTGTTCATTTCAGATTGTAGATAATAAATGCTGTCTCTGATATTTTAGATTAGACTGCCTTGCTGTTTGTAGGGTATATTTTCAGTGACTGTTGGGCTTGTTAATACAAATACATGTTGAATGACTAAGACAGTATCAACAAAATCAGTAAAATCATGTACAGTCCAAAAGCTGCAAAGTATCATTTCATTAGTGAGCACTTCATCACTAACTAAGCTCTAATAAAAACTACTACAACAATATCCAGTAATTATTGAGACAGCATTGTTATTTATAACTATTTACATGTAAAACCCATCAATTCTGTGCTATTTTCCATTTATTAAAATACATCTAAAAACAGTGATACAAATCTTACAGAATAAATTTACGTAAGAGAAGCTGCAGTGGAACAAACATGACCTTGAAAAAACTAAAATTAAGATATCTGGGCAAACACAAATACTTTTTGAAAGATTGATCTGAAAAAACATTATTGACTACTCCAGTGGAGTTGTGTTTTCCTTGCCTATAGCCTATACTGCAATCTCAAACTCTAATAACAACACAACTGCTAAGTAGAATAGCATATTAGAGGTACAAATATAACAGTAATTATAGCAAAATTTCCTTGAAAACATAATTTTCTGCTGCTTATTTGCAAATAGGCATTACAGACTGAGCTTTTTGCATCAGTATTTTGCAGATACAATTTCTCTGTACTAGATAATTAATGAAATAATTGGGAAACGTAATAGACTTAATAACTTTTCTCTATTAAATCTGTTTTTTGAATGGTTCTGTATGGTTGAGCAGTCAAAATATACAGGGAAGTTACAGTTCTCATTAAATGGCACCAATGTTCATATGAGATTTGCAGTACAAGTGTGATGGAAACCAAACACAAAGGGGCTATTTTTTAAAGAATCAGCCAAAATAGGTAAAGTAGATTTTCAGATTTGCTACTGCATCTTTTTTCCTCTTTCAATATTTGTCAAATTATTATTTTATTACTGCAACAGTTTGAAATTATCGCTATCCCTGACACTATAGCTGTTTTCTATGGAAAAAAAGGCAACTCTGATTGTGAGCCTTTGAAGTTGTACCTTTGTGAGTAGATAGATTAAGACTGAAAACCAGCACTGAGTACCCAGCAAAGACTAGGCCAGTAGTCTCTCACATTTCAACAGTCATTTGTAGGAAATTATTGTTTCATTTAAGGAATTCTGTTTGAGACAAATACACTTAATTATGGAGGCAGCACATAACAGAGTTTTTTTATGTTATTGTTAAGTTTATCTTCCCTGCTAATACAAACCTTTTCCAGATTATTTGTCAGACTGCCATTTTTGGGCCTAGATTTTTCCCTGATTTGTGTACACCTTAGCTTGAAAAATGTTTAAAACTCTGACCACTAAATAACACACAGATAAATGCATACAGATTAAATAGATGGGAAATAGGAGAAATAAGTAGAATTTTGTGTGGTCAGTCCTGACAACTTAATTTTTTATGCAGCTGTATCTCAAATGAATAACACCATGGATAAATCCTGTCCTTCTCTGAAAGAAAGATATATTATAATAATGCTAAATTCATGAAGGGAAGCATCCTTAGGAAGTTTTAGATTTTCTAGAACTACTCTTTGTTCATCTTCATTTATCTACAGATGTATTTTTCAATTTGTAAGTATTTTTTATGTGCACTTTTTACATAATTTACTAATCCATATTCACACTGTGACAGTGAAGCCACAGTAAAGTACTGTTTAACAGGCAAGGTAGAGAACAGCACCTCTCAGCACACAGGCAGTTTGCAATTAGGAGGAACATTTGGACTAGAAAATTGGTAATTATTCTCATATTCCTATAATTTAACTGTAGAACTGACCCACACATAGCTGTTTTATGGTTCCAGAAGCCAGATGTGTAGTAAATTTTATGGTAGTGTGGGTAAACTTTGCTCTAACTCGTGCAGTTTCAGTGGGTTAGTTGACTAAGGTAATCATAGTTGTGCCTGTTAGCACATCTGCATAGTTATAATTAAATTATTATTCCCTAGCTCAGTCATTTTATCTGCTAAAGTCCACCTTTAGAGCTGCATGAATTATATTAATATGTTTTTGTTGCATGATACTCCTCTGCATTAGCAAGTGACTCAGCACGTTACCAGCAGCTCAGTAGACCCAAGTGGCTGCTGCTGAGGTCCCTGCATTAGACCAAGCATAGCTCAGGGATTTATGTCAGACTCAATCTAATTTGGTTTGTTAGACCAAACAGGCATTTATGCAAGTGTCTCAAAACTATTTGAAGAGTTAGTGCTTGTCTCAGATCCTTAGAAGCTAGCGTCCTTTGGAGCATGGCTTCTGGTCTAGTTCAATTTCCTCTGAAATAAATCTGGCTTGCATGCCTTAGATTTGCTCTGTAATCCAAACCGGTGTGTGGTAAGTGCAGACAATGAAGAGTTTTGCTTAAAAAAGGCTCTCCTGCTGGAATTTAAGTGCTAATTCAAGTGAACCAGGTGACAGGTGTTGAGTTGCTGCTTATTTAAACATATCCTGTCTGTAACTGATTGTGTGAGTGTTTCTGGATGGTATTCCGCTAAAGTCGGTCTGCAACTCTGTGGTTTATATTCACCCTTTTGAATGTCTTGATTTGACTAAGCTGGATTTCAGTAACTGGCCACAGCTCTTAGTGACAGTCTCAGTAATCTTTGCTGTCTCTAAAGCATCAGCCACTGGCACCTGGACCAGACACAGCATTTAAGAGTAACCATGTGAACAAATGTCTTATGTGCTCACACTGTCTGCCATGCACATAAATTTGGGCAGCCTAAGTGGGTGTTCTGCAGCTGAAATCAGTATGCCAGCTGAAGTCCATTACTTCATAGATAATGCCCACACCTCCTGCATTATGTGGTTACAGTCCGATGACTGAAAACACTGGTCTCTGACTTATCTTGTACAATGGTAGTTATTCTTTACTGCTTTAGGCAAGTGCTGGACTGGCTTATATGCAGCCGTAAGACAATGTAATGCCTTGTTAATGCAGGCTCAGGGTGGTACTGTTTATGCAGACTAATTGATATTCAAGCCCAGCTCTTTTTCTATTAGTCAAATTAATAAACTCCAAGGAAAAAATATTGGGGTAATTAGTTTTCCTTCTCAAATAGCTAGTTTAAATTTCTTAATATCGCTATTGTACTTTTTTTTTTCCTTCCCCCCTGTCCCCTCTTTGGAAAGGGGAAGTAATTAGGGAAAAAAGGTTCTATGTTCTGTTGAATTCTCCGAGCAGCTTATGCTCACTGGTTTATGAGTGGGGACTGTGTATGCATGAGACAGTTGTTTTTTAATATAATAATTCAACTTGAACTGACTTTAGTTTGTTTTCTTTTCCTAATGAAAGTCAGGCTTGACGTTTCAGGCACATCTGAAATGTCTACACTGAGGCTTGAGTTCACCAATTCAGTAACTAAAGCAAAAGGACAAAAAGCTATCCCTCACCTTACTGACTGCCTTCCGCTTTGCAGTTTCCAAGCAACATATCCAATTGTCAGACTTGATTATTTTTAGTATCTAATTTCCTTCTCAGTCTGATTGCATATTCAGAAGCAGAGAAAAATTGATGAAAACCTATGTTTGTGAACAAATAACCTCTGGTGTTCAATGTAATGGAGGTGCCAGGACACTGCTGTCCTGTACAATATGTGTTAGAATAGGTAAGCATGACTAATACATATGTTCTTGAGCAACTTGCAAAAAGCTGTTTTTGACTAAGTGTGAGAGGATTTTAACCTTTCACACTTGTGATATAACACAGTCTGCACTGCAGTAGATATATCAGAAACTCATGCACTTCTGAAGTGGGTTCCATGTACAATGTACATGTTCCAAAATGCCCTCAACATTCTCCAAGTGTATAGTCAATGTGATGCTGCCTTCTTGTAGTGGAAGTGGTTTCACACATTCCTAGACCTCCTCAGAGCTGCTGATGGAAAAGCCACTGTTTGGGGGCCTAAGGTGGTTTTCAGTAAATACTCATATATTCTTACAAAACTTCATAAACGGTGAGTTATACTGTCTTAAAAGTGCTCCTAATAATTAAAAACATTGGCATTAAATGCCAAATAACTATAAATACTTATTGGACCAGCTTTTTTTGCATCTTCTTCTCTTCTCATGCTAGTATAGAGTAGGGATAAGCTGCACTGATGTGAGTGGCATTTCAACAACCATAAAGTAATGGTTAAGTTAACAAATCTAGTAGATCTGTTTTATAGAAGACGGAAGCCTGGCATTTCTCCATTTCCATAGGCCCTGTCTACGTTCTTTAGCTGGCAGCAAAAGAACTTTTTAGAGAATACTGGGAGATAAATGCACACAGAAGAAAAGACCAGTCTGCAAAGGCAAAAGCAGCAACTTTATTATTTTTCATCTTCACATTTTTAATAGGGAAAAACCCCAAAACTCTGGAAGAAACAATTGCTTTTAGAGTCAGTTTATATGAAAAGAAACTGATTCCCTTCAGTTAACAAAACAAAGGAACATTTTGTTAATTTTTAATTGTTTTAATCCTTCATGTAATAAAAACACATTTGTGGTTTTGTTTGTTGTTTTTCAGGGTTTTTTTGTTTGTTTTTTCTGTGAAAGAATGTCACCATGTAAAAGTGTAAACATCTTGTAAAATTGTGTGTTAAGGAGATGTAGTTTTTGTGTGAGTGCTAGGATAATAAAAAGGATAAAAAAAGTACTTCTATGAGGTGAAAATTATTTAATTTTTGTTTTGTTTTGGAATTTATCAAATGCATTCCTATCTACTTCTTTATTGTAAAAAAAGTGCAAAGTCAAATTCTATCTGGATCAATAATGAGAGAAAAGGAGTTGTTTAGACTCATGACACTTCTCTTGCATAAAGAATTAACTGAAGAGGCAGCAAGAAAATGTTTTCATCCAAAAGATCTATTATTTAGATACAAAGAAATACAGGCAAACAAAATACAGTCTTATTACTCTGCATTTGGTTACTCGTGCTTGTATTTCACCTGACCTAGAAGAAGATTAAATGCAGCAAGTGTTTGAATTAGTGCACACCAGGTATGGCAAGCTGTATTTTGCAAAGCATTCATGTGCTGTTATGATGAACTGATTCACTGCCTTCTATTTCAAACCCTCTTTCATACTTACTTGCTCTGTTATTTCTCAGACTGGTTCCTAATAACCTTAGTAGTCTTTTTTTTACATACTCTGCAAAAGTAAAAATCCTTTCTTCTGTACATTTAATGATTAAAGTCTATAAAATTTCTTTTAAGTACATCTCTCCTTCTGTCCAGCTGATCAGACTAATCCTTAACTCCCTTCACTGCAGCTCATCAAGACAGGCAAAACAACTTATACCTGCATTAAACTAGACTCTGTTAGCTCTGTAAATGGAAATGTTCAATTTTGCATGCAGCCATCTGAATGCATTATTCCTATCAAACAAGTCATCCTCTTTCCCAGAATTATGTTGTTGTCACCTGGAAATATAGAATTATAAGAATCTTGTGCTACAGCCCAGCAATAATACATCATGAAGAATTACATGAGAGGGCTACTCATCTATCCTTTTGCATTTTTATTTTTTTTTGAGATAATGTAATGTGTCCTCATTCTTGCACTGAATTTCAGTAGGACTTAATTATAGTTCTTGTAAGTACTCTGAGAATGGGCCTTTTGACCTTTTTACCTATAACTGCTGGTGTAAAGGTGCATGCAAAAGGTCAGAGTCAGGCCCAATGATTTTGTGTTTTCACAGTAAATTTAAGCAACAGTTTTATCCGGTGAAGGAAGAGCCTCCAGGGACAACAGTGTCATCTGTGCCTTCAGAGCTTTTGTGTGCTCCTGAACCTGTCTTGCTTGGCCTTCCAGCCGCAGAGTCCATTCATGCCGGAGTCTGCAAAGAGAGGACAAGTGTTTAGCAAATACTGAGCCAAATCCTTCAACTGTATCTAGGGCTTTTCAGCACTGTCAAAACTTTCCTCTCTTTCATCACCATAGCACTTGTCCTGTATTTATTTACCATATACACATCTCTCTAGCTTGCTAGATTGGGAATGCAGGGGAGAAAGGGATAGTGCTGATACTATCAGTGGTTGACATTGCTGGATTCCTAATGAGTCGAACAACTGCTGAAATACCATTGGTGTAAAGAGCTCTGTTTTTCTCTCTGGGGTATTCTCAAAGCCACACAGAAATACTGTGTATCCAATAAGGTCATTCAATGTGTAAAGCACAATCACACCCCTGTGCCCCACAGGTTACTGTAAAATGCTGTGGAGAAGAGCAAGCAGAATTTTGAGTATGTCCATTTGGGTTTATTCTGAAGAAAAAAGAAAAAAAAATCTTGTAACCAAATTGCATGTAGCCCTTGTATGTGTTTAAATAAAGGAATTGATGTCATAGACAACAGGAGCCACATAGCTTCAAGACAGACAGAAGTGAAAATCAATAGGGACCACTGCAAAAACCTGTTGGCTAGGTCATTTTCCAAAGGAAATCAGGTTATGAAACACCTGACCCAGCAATGGGGTTAGATATCATATGGCAATGCCAAATACAACATGGAATATATGGGGTTTTATATCACATTTACTGTGTTAAACAGAACAGCAGCCAATTATTTAACCTGAGAATAACCTAGCAGTAGCTGTTTCATAAGGATGCTTGTGCTAGTTTGGGTTTTGAGTTTGATTCCATCTTATTTTAAACTTTTCTCTCTTGGTCTACCTTGTGGCTTCATTATTCTTTTGTATATGTAAGCGCAAAAGTCTCTAAGCCTCAAAAAAAAAATCAGTTAAACCAGTTAGTAAAGTTTTGCAATTGAAAGCACTGGTGTTCCTTGCCAACTAGTGTCTTAGATGTCACAGGGGGATCACTTACCTATATTTAAAACCATCTAATTCTCCCAGGTGCCATTTACATGAGGTAGTAGTCCTGTAGATTTTGTAACTACAGTGTCTATCACCTCCTGATAGTATCTTCTTTCCAATTTAGAGAAGACTTGTGAACAATTTGAGCTTTGGTCAAGTTATATTGAAGAAACTTGTTTGGATCTATTTCAGTTGTGACCAATCAGTTAAAAGATATTGAATATGTAAGTTAAGACACATTCAAATTTATTTTCCTACATTTTTTTTCCTTTATATTTGAACACAATGTTACAAAAGTTTAAAACATTTTTAACCTTGTGAAATTAGAAGTATTATCTACAAGCCTAATTATGGTTGTCTTTTGGTAAAGGTAGAGTGACAAAGGCTTCCAGTGGAGCCAAACACTTTCTTGGGTTTTGTTACACATGTTTTCTCAAGAAACTTCGTGATTTGGCTTTGGGAATACTACTGATTTGCCACAGTATGATACTGGAATCAGGACTGTCTACATTCAGTGCTGTGGGAACACAAGGACTACCCAGATCTCCTAATTTTTATAATGCCAATAGTAGCTTCCTCCTTCGGTGCCAGGGTCACAATACCTGGCATCTTTGAAGAATCAGCCTTTTACAAGCACATTTCAGCTTGGTTAAGTCAAATGAATTTATGTGAATGTCCCCAGTTTCTTGGAAAATGTATGCAGTAAAACCTTTGTCAACTTCAGGAGGAAAACCCATTAGAAAAATACAAGAGTCACAGATATTTCATATCCTACTTCACCACCCGTTTTTTTGTTAGGGGATTCACTTAGTGTGTGGGAGACTCTGGTTCAAACTCTCGAGGTGCAAGAGGTTGAATCAGTCTACCAAAGATTATCTATACTTCAGTCATAGCTTTTTCTAGGTGATGCCTGTCAATTTATACTGTTTTGGAAAAAAAATAAATAAATTTGAATAACCTTATTTTTTATCTGTTGTATAACAGAAATGCTTAAGGAATGTGTTTCATGGGACAGGAAATCTTATTGTGTCTTTTCTATCTTTGTGTTTATGTGATGCAAAGGGCTTTCAAACATTATAAAAATGCTATGGATTTATTCATGCTACTTATCAAATAGGTAGTTTGCCTGTCTCTATAATGTAATACTATTTTAATTTTTTTGTGTATCTGTACCAGTTCTAGTTAAAAATCCTGATGTCTTATGGTTGTCATAAACCATAATGCCAAAGTGCTTTATTTTTACATGGCTATGCTCAAAGGCCTTTGAAGAATGCCCATGAGGTTCATGAGTGAGGGGTGTCTGAGTTTCCATGCAGAAGAGCCATGGAAATATGAGACAAACAGCTGTGAGAGGAAAAGTGCCAAAGATTCAGAACACAATCTGTGCTATGAATAAAGCAGTACAATAACATATTACCTTATTTTAAAGCACATGATGACATGCCTTGCTGTATTGTACAACAGGAAAAATATCACTTACTTGCTCAAGGCACTTTTTCTTAACCTAGACTCTTCTCCTTCTCGTTGCTTAGTTTGCTCTTGAATGATTTTTTCCCAGAAGTTCCTCAGCCCTTCTGCATCATGACCACCCATGTCGTGCCGTCTAAAGTTAGTATGCTTGCTCATTTTCTGAAAAGCAATTCAAAGGTCAAAAAAGTCAAGAGCTTGACTTAAGGCAGGTACTGTGTTGCTTGAAATTTATTTTGCATGAAATGTTCTTAAAATAAAGTATGTCACTCGAGAAGACTAGGTATCTGTTACTTGCTCTGCCGTGTCTTCTGCAGAACACAAGGCACTGAAATAGGCCTTGAGGGACAGTTAAATGGAATACCTATATTTTTTTACAGCATAATGACTACATACATGACAACTAACTAAAATACTGTGGAGGCCTTGGTATGTGCATGATTTTTAATGGTTTTGGAAGAACTTGGGAATAATATTTTCAAATATAATGTCATTGTTACTGAAGTTCAGATGAGATGCTATGAAAGGCTTTTCCTTTTCCTACCTCCTGTAGTTTTAAAAGAGATCTTAAATGGTTGCTATCCAAGAGAAATCTGTTGCTCTTAAGTGATTTCTTTTACTACTCCAAATGATATCAAGTAAAAAATATGCAGGTGAATTATGAATCTAAATTTGAAGCACATAGGCTGCAAGGCCATTGGAAACTTGTTATGGCCTTGTTCTTTAATTTACCAAAATTCAGTGTTAAATACTGTTAAAAGTAAAGCTTGTAAAAATGAGTTCAAATAAATCAGAAAAAGGGCAGAAATGAGATTACTTTCTCCTTGCTGAATGCACAGTATACAAACATAGAGGGTTTTAAAATTCTCAACGTGTCTGAGGCGCTTACTGATATTATCAAATTGGCTAACAGATCTTAATCATTCTTTGAAATGTTAAGTTCTGTTGTTATTCCCAAAAGAAATAATAATAATAAAAATGGTATTGTATACTGTATTTGTTGCTGGCCAAATATTGCTTTGTTCTGACATTAAATGAGGTACCAGCAACGTTATACTTCTACCCCAACTGTAAAGTGGGGTTTTCTGCATCAGTCTCCTCCACTAAGCTTTTCCAGCAAGGTGGAGGACACAAGAAAGGAAAAGAAACCCTTAAAACCCCCCCAAAAAACCATCCTCCTGACTTTTCCATGACTAGATCAGCAGTAGGGTTCATATGAAATCCCTTTGCTCCTGGTGCTCATCTGTATTCTGCTGTCACTAGGTACTTTTGCCAACTGATGAATTAGTGCCCCATAGGCCCTGATACGTACTTAGAAGTCTACTTCCTAGACATTCATAGAATCATGGAAAGGTTTGGTTTGAAAGAGGCCTTAAAGTTCCTCTAGTTGCAACATTCTTGCCATAGGGAGGCACAATTCCCACTAGACCAGGTCTTTCAAAGCCCCATCCAGCATGGCCTTGAAGACTTACAGGGATAGGGCATCCAAATCTTTGCTTGGCAGCCTGTCTCACCACCCTCACAGTGAATAATTTCTCCCTAATACCTAATCTGCATCTACCCTCCTCCAGTTTAAAGCCATTACTCCTTATTCTGTCACTGCAAGCCCTAGCAAAAAGCCCCTCCCCAGCTTTCCTGTAGGCCCCTTCAGGCACTGGAAGTCCATTATAAGGTCTCCATGGAGCCTTCTCTTTTCCAGGCTGAACAACCCCAAGTCACTCAATCTAGCTTCACAGGAGAGGTTCTCCAGCCCTTGGATCACCTTTGTGGCCCTGCTCTGGACCATTCCAGCAGGTCCATCCCCTTCTTGTGTTGGTAGCTTTAGATCTGGACACCGTACTCAGATGGGCTCTCACAAAAGTGAATATACATCATACAACACCATACTTTGTGACCTATCCTTGACAAGTACTACAAAGGCTATACTAATGTAGGCCAGTCTGAGAAAACCTTTGATTTGTGCAATGCTGTAGGTAGAAAATCAGAGAAAAAGAAAAGGGCAATCAGATGCAACACAATGAAAGCAGAGTCATGTAAGGTCTTCCTATGAAATACAATATTTAAAACTCCTAAAGTTTTAAAAAGTCACATAAGTAAGATCTTGGCATCTGCCTAGATTTAATATTTAATATTTGGCATAATTTTTGCAAACATTTTTTTTTAGAAAGATCAATAATAACATATAATTTTGTCAAACTCAGCACTAAGTCTGACTGGACAAAAAAAATTGCTTAACAAAAAGAAAAATCTCTGCCACTTCCTAATGAAGTATTTTTCCCCAGAGAAGTCTAATTGGTTAAAGATGTGCATAGTCCAAGTAGAGTAGTAAGTGTGAAGTAGTTAGTACCAGACATACTTGAGTGGTTAAGATACTGGTTCTCTTCAAAGCAAGGTCAGCAAGAACTGTTATAGCACCAAACCAGTCAGATACTTCCCTCAGAGGCAAACAGCAGTTTTCAGGTGTTTCCCTTGCTGTGGACTGAAGGTGCTGTAGATGTAGCATAGTGTGATACAGCAGGAGTCATTACACTGGTGTGGGTACAGCAGTTTTACTACCGTATTTTGTGCTTTGTCCATCAATGATGGTTAATCTTTTAATTATTTCTGTCTCACTCTGAGGCCCTAAAGTAACAGTATTATTTATGGCTTCATCCTGTAAAAATGTGTGCGTGTCGTGGATGCATGTCCTATCTGTATCCTAATCTACAGGCTTTGAGCAGTGTTATAAAAATGCTCTGATAATAGCTTCTTACAGTGAGTGATGGAATATGATTATTTCATCATTTCTAGACCAGCAGGTCACCTTGGTCTTTGCACCATTTAAAGGCTCTTCTATCACTAGCAGCTGCTCACTTGACACTCTTCAGATAATTATCTTGTTGCCTCAGCAGCCAAGCACAATCTGCTGACAAACTGTCTGAGCAGGTTTGCCCTCCAAACCCTATTATGCTTTGCCTCATGTAAGAGTCTGCCATAACACATTAACCTTTCATTAGAAATTAAATTTTAATGATTATTAAACTTCTAGTAGATGTTCTTCAAGTGGTTCAAAGAGGGCCTTCAGTCCTCACCTGAGATCTAAATTGGTTAGATTTGTTGTGGGATTCATGAGGTTTTGGGCTGCCTTAAATCTTTGCTGCTCCACTCAGAGTAATAAACTGTGGTCAGACAGGTGCCTAAAAACCAGAGATTGTTCTGCAAATGTTAGTCTGGTATGACAATTGGACTTTTTGTAGGCCAAGGACATTTTGCTTGATAGTAGCTCCTAGGAATATCAGCAACAGTGAATATTGCACCCGATCCTTGCTAAGACAGATTCTTGATGGATGATTTTTGAAAGTGCTGCTACTTGGCCTCACTTGTGCTATGATGTGTGAAGGCATAATTTCTTTGATCTTGGGATTACAACATCCATGCATAGAGATTAGAATTTATGTTTACATTTCCTTTTTATCTAATTGAAAAATTCTTAGGAGTTTGTTTTTTATTTCTGAATAATTTGCGAAGTTTGTTCTGTTTGTATGAAACAAATTCTTTATTATTGCTCTAGGAATTATCTTTGCTTTTGTTGCTTCTGCTCCTGAGTGATTTTCTGCTTTCTTTTTAGATGTCTCAGTAAGATAAATAGGACTTACAATGGCAATCAGACTTAATTCTGGCAAACCTGTTTTCAGTTTCTTCACTCGGATACCTCCGAGGCCAGAAACTAGCAGGACAAATAGATATTCCCTGAAAGTGAAAAACACACTTTCTTGGAGTCACTGAATCAGTTTCATCTAGGTGTAAAGTGAGCAAGGAAAAGAGATTCTTTATCATCTTTATTTTAATTTCAGATAGCCAGGTATCATTCCAGGAAATAAAAGGAAAGTTGAGTAGGTGTCTTTGTTGTTGCTAATGGTAGGTTTTAACAGGTTTTTCATGGATATAAAAGTAAAACAACCAATAACAACTTTCCATATGTTCAAAATGATGAATTCAAAAGACTTGGATCAGTGTAAGTAACACTTCTGGACTAAAAATTCATGTAATGAAAATTTTTGCAGTACATTTCCTGCAAAAGACTACTAAGATGTGCATAACACTTGTACAAGGCAGAGTCCCTTATTAAATCTTGAACTAATGCAGTTGAGGAGGGACAATTTTTGTATGGGTTGCGCAGTCCTACATAACCATTTGAAGCACAATTGGCTGCTTCTTTTTGGAAGCAAAGCTGATAAAAAAAAACAAAAAAAAACATTTAAATGAAAGTAAATCTAGATCTTGGGTAAAGTAGTTAATGTATTAGGTAGCTCTGAACTTGGCTGTCAGAAATATGTATATTTGTGTAGGAGTTTGTTACAGCATTCGTAATTTATGGGAATTAATTTATGTGTGAACAAATTATTAATTTTTAGACAATGTCCACAAGAATAGTAAATTAAGTTAATGACACTATAAAAGCAAAATCTCCTACATTTATAATTTAAACATAAATCAGATGGCCGTGCAGCAATTTGTAAGACAGCCAGTCACTCATGAACCACAGATAACATCTGCACACAGTGCATTGGTTTAAACTCTTGGAGTTGCTGTCCCAGAGCACTTTTAAAGGAGGTTCAAAATGGGGATGGTTACTTTTTCCTCTACAGATCTCTCAAGTGAAATGGAGAAGAAATTTTTCTCCTGGCTGGAAGTTTTAATATGGACAACATATATTCAATGCCACGAAATTAATATATAAACAGGCGGTGGTATAACCCCTTGTCTTTTAATCTGCCCTGCAGGTTGAACATGGTTTGAAAAGGTGTTAAATTACAGTGTTTCCAGATGCTCTGGTTTTATACCTTTTGCTGGTCTGTACATTTTTAATTATTGTAATCTCAGATGACCTCCACAGAAGTACAAAAAGGAGTTTGAACAAATACCTAATGCAAAGAATTGTCTTCTATATACTTCATAACTGTGTTTCTATTTTGGACTCTTGACAGAGAAATTTTTAAAAATACATTGGTTTGGCTAATAAAAAGAAAACAACCTTATGGGTTATTTTTTTCTTATTGGAAATTTTTTTGATCAGGAAGATAAATTAATGTTTAAACATTTCTAAATTTTGTTTATGAAGTGTTTGTTGAAAGAACAAAATCTTTAACGTGAATACTTAGGGTTTTTTTATACCTTCCTTTTATTTTTTTTTCCTTTCTAAAAGGTGAAGATGGGGCTAATTTTAACACTTTCAATCAGTTTGAGGATTTAGTTAATTTTAATCTTGAAAATGAACATGCTTCTCAAAGAATTCCCAAAGTCAATTCAGAGTTTTTTTAAGCCCATTGTAAACAATAGAAAGAGTATTTTTTATTTCAGCTGGACTCAGTCTCTTGGGACATGTCATGGCAATGAATTAATCTCCTATTCCTTTCACTGGGATTTTTTTGCCTAAGCACAGAATATTTTCCAGCATTATAGAATTATTACAGCACTGTATATGGGTTCAAAACCTGTTTATGATGGTTTGTTTTTGCCTTTTTTTTTTTTAATCTTCTAAATAGTGTTCAATTAGCTTATAATATGCCTCATTAGGATGAATATCCCTCATCTGTTCATTTTATAGTGGTTTTACTTCCAGCTGAACGATGTGTAATACCAGCAATATCAAAAATAAACCCAGAAACAAATAACAGGTTACTAATTGCAGTTAAGATAGAATAAAACAAAATATTAGTAAAACCAGAGGCAGGATACCTCTGATATTTTAGAAATCAGACAGGATCAGTTTATCATCCAATAAATTACACCATAATATATAGAATTTAAGATAATGGAGGGAAGAAGTAGATAGCATTATTCAAATTCACCTGATTTAACAAAAAATGGACATATATGCATGTATGTCTAGGCATGTTTAGTAACACAGATAGGAAAAGAAAATCTTATTTTGGCCAAAATACAAGAATATAAAAGCTTACTTTTATTGTAAAGTAGTTTCCTCTTCAATCAAAGTATGGATTTCTTGAGTGATTACTGAATAGTGTTAGTTTTACCTCTGGGTTGCCCTTTTAAAGAGGACTCCAACTGCAAGGAATAACTGATGAAATATTTTCATCTGTCACTCATTTTTATTTGGGAGTGACGACATCTGCTATTATGAATTAGTTTAAAGGCAGGGGGTGGGGGGGGAAATGAAAACCCACAATCTCATTTTGTGCAGTCTGCAACACACCAGGTGGAATGACCAGACTGTTACAGGGCACAAACTCTGAATGCCACATTTGATCTCTGCTACAATTTTTGGCAGGTGCTGCTGATGTCATAACTCGGCTCTGGAGAAGTTATTCTTTGACAAATGCCTATCACTGGAACATGACTTCCACACAACGTGAAAGAATTCGGTACCATCCCCTCTAAGAAAAAGATAGGTCTGGAGGGAACATGTTAAATAACACAGCTTGTCTCAGGATTTGGCTACTGGGTGACTAACAAATAAAAAGACTTCTTTTTCACCCCTTTGAACAGTTGCTCTGTAGAAACACCTGGTAGGCTACATAACAAGATTCCAGCTAAGCTGTTAATATGCTGAATAGCATAGGAATTTGAATTTGGTCAGCTGCGAGATGTAATCATAGTACACAATTTGTTGCAGAATTTAGCACTTCCACTTCTTGGACATATTATTCTTCCCTCCACTTGTACCACCAGTTGAACAGAAAAAAAAACCAAAACAACAGGGAAGCAAGATGCTGTTTACTCTGACAAAGGAAGAAAAGACTGAGAGGGACCACCTTTTCTCAGCTATTATTGGCAAGCCAACTGCATAACCCTTTTGATAATTCAGCAAGTTCCATCTTGAAATGAGTTTTCTTTCTTACTCCAGGCATTTCCAGTGATACGTTGCTCCAGAACATTTCTGCACAAAATACTATAAGGTTTCTTCTAATTTATAATCTGAATTTTTTTAAGTGACAAGTTATCCTTCCTTTGGATCTATGGTATGTACAGCAGATAACACTTCCTTTTTCTTCCCTTTTTTTGAAGATAAATCAGTTAAGGTCTTTGGACTTTTCTCATACTCATTCCCTTGATAGGTCTCCTGACCTAAGTTCCTGACTTGTCTTTTGTTCCACTTTCTCTATTTCAGTCCTT
Source organism: Chaetura pelagica (assembly GCF_000747805.2). NCBI lineage: Eukaryota > Metazoa > Chordata > Aves > Apodiformes > Apodidae > Chaetura > Chaetura pelagica. Next base: position 702,931 of record NW_009953311.1, read on the forward strand.
CAGGTCAGCTGTATCGTTTTGTCTTTGAAATTCAGACTCTTGTCCTGATGAAAACCTTTGTATCCTCCGGAAATTTTTTTTAACTGACTACCTCATTTTGTGCCAATTGTCACCTCTCAAAACAGCAGTAAGGCAGCTCTGGAGGAATTCCTTTTTTAACCTTTTAGCAGGTAGCAATTTTTCACTAGAAGACGTTATCTGTTTTTAGCCACTCTTTATCTATTTTATTTATTCTATTTTATTTTATTTATCTGGTCCACATATATCTGTCCTAATCTATCTTGGCTGAAGAGAAACATTGAAATAATGTGCAATAGCTGACCTTTGGCAAACACACTTATTTCATTTGCCTTCAGGTCTTCAATTGCTAAATTCTCTGAAGTTTGTCTGAAAGCCTTAAAGGTTGTAAAATCGGACCGATGTCTCTGTTTGAAATATGACAGAATATGGCTCCAACTATAACATAGCAGGTTGCATTCCAGCTCTCTGTCAATGCCTGAAGTATAGATGAGATTAATATGTACAGTAAATACATTTTGTTAGATCAGCTACTATAAGCTGCAAGAAAAGTAAAAGTTCTTAAACAGGTGCAGCAAACTTCATGTTAGAAACAGTTGTTCTAAGTTTAAATAGATAAACCTCAGTGAGACCATCAGAGAGAAAAGTTAATTCCTCTGTAGGAAGGGAAGATTGTCATGGAGAAGGTCAACATTTCTTACCATAAAAATAAAGAGGTTTTTTTATTGCTTACTGAATGTGATTAGTAGATGGGAAGAAAGGAAGAAAAAGGAAATTACAGTGTGCTATTAAGTATCACTATTGAGTCCATGGTTAGTTTAGATAAACAGTAAAATTAATTATTCCACTAATCATTCAATAAGAAACTCAGCACCACTACTGTTAGTGGAAGGTAGCCATGAAATGTAACATGAGGTCAGTAAGTCACTGCTCCAGGACAGACTGCTCTGTCTGATAGCTGATCCTGGACTATAGGCAAGTGCCCAAGTCACTGCTGTTCATGACAAACTCTTACAGTTCCTCTCCTTGGAGATGCTCCACTTTATATAAGTAATGCAATGCTCTGTGCTTGAGATACAGTCAACAGCATGCTTGTTTAATCTCCTGAATGACTCAGAAGAGGGTTTTGCACTTTCCCACATACTGGATAGATGGCCTCACATTTTGACTACTAGCTATTCCAAGGCATATTTTTAATGGCAAGGGAGTTACTTCAAATTTATTTTGAGAAAACTTCATTTTACTGGGGTCCTGACATAAAGCAGATATCAAAATCCTGCTTGTATTCTTGCAATTGAAAGTGTCTGAATTCAATGGGTCTGAGAACTTGTCCACAGTTCTTTTGTGTAATTTCAGTGGTGCATAGTGGTAAAAAAACATAAGAAACTCTAGGCAGAGGACTCAGCCAATACAAGGCATACAGAGAAATGATCAGAGCTCTTTGATCTTTGTAATTAAAGTGGCTGAGACTTTTGGCATGCAAGACTCAGTCTGTTATTACATAGAGATCAACAGTTCAGTGACTTTAGAAGATGAACATACTTAGTCTACAAACTTGCAAGACAAATAAATATTTCGAGTAAATTATATCAACTTTAAAAAGCACTTAGATACCACTATATACTTGGAAGTTTAGAGCTTAACCTGATAGTTGTATCTAAGAAGTTGACAATTCTACAGTGTACCTCTTCCAGTATAGTTCTAACAGTTGCTGTTGCTCATTTGTAATGATTTAGAGCTGTTAGTAGGTTTTATGTAGTGTTGTCTTGCACTGACATAAGCTTTGGTATAACTGATCATGTTTATGATGTCATATTGTAGTAATTCACTTCGTTACCATATAATTTTTCGTTTATTTGTTGCTGCAGCCCCACCATTTATGTGAGGTCTTTTTTTGCTTTATTTGAGCAATGGCAGAATATGGCTACGGATTGTGGTGTTTGTAACAGTGTATTTTAGATTGCTTCCTTACTAAGTTACTGTCAGGGCCTGAAGGACTTCAAAAGACCTTCACAGACCTGCCCAACCTCACCTGGAACCCACACCCTGGCACTTAAACCCCCTTTCAGCTTACATCCAGTAATCTGGTTTCTGCCTGAACTCTTGTCAGACAAACTCCCATCTCCAGCCCTGTCTCAACCTTCCAGTGGACAGAACTCAGAACTGTATTGTAAATCAGGCATCTGGCAAAGGTATTTATTGACAGCATCATAGGTGGTTTGTCTTTGAACTTGTCTCCTGGATGTGCCCTAGACCTGTTTCCTCTTCTCACCATTCTTGAATCTGCTGATGGATGCTCTTATCCAGCACCTGATGTATGAACCTGATTGACCTGCCATCCTAAGATCCCACAGAAGGGTGACTTCTTGGTGTAGGCACTGCCTGTGCTCATGTCACACTTGGCTTCTGGTTCATCCCCCTGACATGGGGCAGATCTGCATTTCTTTCTACCTTACCATTACCATGGATGCAACTCTATGGGTGATAGCAATATAGGCACATCAAAGACGGTGGAATATTGTCATTAAAACCAGGAAAGAG